>NC_084741.1:9672919-9857919 GCF_033978785.1 Entelurus aequoreus | reverse complement strand
CCTGACTAAGTACATGACAGACTACATCAACAACTACCTGTCTAAGTACATGACAGACTACATCAACAACTACCTGACTAAGTACATGACAGACTACATCAACAACTACCTGACTAAGTACATTACAGACTACATCAACAACTACCTGACTAAGTACATGACAGACTACATCAACAACTACCTGACTAAGTACATGACAGACTACATCAACAACTACCTGACTAAGTACATGACAGACTACATCAACAACTACCTGACTAAGTACATGACAGACTACATCAACAACTACCTGACTAAGTACATGACAGACTACATCAACAACTACCTGACTAAGTACATGACAGACTACATCAACAACTACCTGACTAAGTACATGACAGACTACATCAACAACTACCTGACTAAGAACATGACAGACTACATCAACAACTACCTGACTAAGTACATGACAGACTACATCAACTACCTGACTAAGTACATGACAGACTACATCAACAACTACCTGACTAAGTACATGACAGACTACATCAACAACTACCTGACTAAGTACATGACAGACTACATCAACAACTACCTGACTAAGTACATGACAGACTACATCAACAACTACCTGACTAAGTACATGACAGACTACATCAACAACTACCTGACTAAGTACATGACAAACTACATCAACAACTACCTGTCTAAGTACATGACAGGCTACATCAACAACTACCTGACTAAATACATGACAGACTACATCAACAACTACCTGACTAAGTACATGACAGACTACATCAACAACTACCTGTCTAAGTACATGACAGGCTACATCAACAACTACCTGTCTAAGTACATGACAGACTACATCAACAACTACCTGACTAAGTACATGACAGACTACATCAACAACTACCTGACTAAGTACAAGACAGGCTACATCAACAACTACTTGACTGAGTACATGACAGACTACATCAACAACTACCTGACTAAGTACATGACAGGCTACATCAACAACTACCTGACTAAGTACATGACAGACTACATCAACAACTACCTGACTAAGTACATGACAGACTACATCAACTACTACCTGTCTAAGTACATGACAGGCTACATCAACAACTACCTGACTAAGTACATGACAGACTACATCAACAACTACCTGACTAAGTACATGACAGGCTACATCAACAACTACCTGACTAAGTACATGACAGACTACATCAACAACTACCTGACTAAGTACATGACAGACTACATCAACAACTACCTGTCTAAGTACATGACAGGCTACATCAACAACTACCTGACTAAGTACATGACAGACTACATCAACAACTACCTGACTAAGTACATGACAGGCTACATCAACAACTACCTGACTAAGTACATGACAGGCTACATCAACAACTACTTGACTAAGTACATGACAGACTACATCAACAACTACCTGACTAAGTACATGACAGACTACATCAACAACTACCTGACTAAGTACATGACAGGCTACATCAACAACTACCTGACTAAGTACATGACAGACTACATCAACAACTACCTGACTAAGTACATGACAGGCTACATCAACAACTACCTGACTAAGTACATGACAGGCTACATCAACAACTACTTGACTAAGTACATGACAGACTACATCAACAACTACCTGACTAAGTACATGACAGACTACATCAACAACTACCTGACTAAGTACATGACAGGCTACATCAACAACTACCTGTCTAAGTACATGACAGACTACATCAACAACTACCTGACTAAGTACATGACAGACTACATCAACAACTACCTGACTAAGTACATGACAGACTACATCAACAACTACCTGACTAAGTACATGACAGACTACATCAACAACTACCTGACTAAGTACATGACAGGCTACATCAACAACTACCTGACTAAGTACATGACAGGCTACATCAACAACTACTTGACTAAGTACATGACAGACTACATCAACAACTACTTGACTAAGTACATGACAGACTACATCAACAACTACCTGACTAAGTACATGACAGGCTACATCAACAACTACCTGACTAAGTACATGACAGACTACATCAACAACTACCTGACTAAGTACATGACAGACTACATCAACAACTACCTGACTAAGTACATGACAGACTACATCAACAACTACCTGACTAAGTACATGACAGACTACATCAACAACTACCTGACTAAGTACATGACAGACTACATCAACAACTACCTGACTAAGAACATGACAGACTACATCAACAACTACCTGACTAAGTACATGACAGACTACATCAACTACCTGACTAAGTACATGACAGACTACATCAACAACTACCTGACTAAGTACATGACAGACTACATCAACAACTACCTGACTAAGTACATGACAAACTACATCAACAACTACCTGTCTAAGTACATGACAGACTACATCAACAACTACCTGACTAAGTACATGACAGACTACATCAACAACTACCTGACTAAGTTGTAAGGAAGGGATAGTAGTTCTTTTAGAGTTGGGACACGATGGACAGATTCCGGCCAGAGAATCCTTTAATCATCTTTATTGCTGAAAGGTAGATTTGAATGTGTATGGTTTTGTGTGTGTGTGTGTGTGTGTGTGTGTGTGGTCTAAACAAATAGAGAAAAGAGGAAATATTACAATCCAATTATATACTCATTAATATGCAGCAATATACATGGATATGCATACATAATATAACATAATATAATATAATATAAAAGTGTGCATAACAACAACATATATACTGCATTTAACTATGTATGAACTTCCAACAAGTTTCTAAGCTTCAGAGCCATACATGGCGATTATGTGGTCTATGTCGCCATCTAAAGGCCAAACTCCGCCATCGCAGTTGCAATGACGTTAAATAAACTACACGTAAATGTAAACGCCGTCAACGAGACTAATTAGCTCTCAATCGACCCAAAAACAACTGATCTTAGCATACAATGCACCAAACATTTGCAGAAGTAGCAAGGCACGACATTCAGTTCAAATGCTGTAACAGTATGTGACAAACTTACATTTAGTCGTCAACGCACACAAGGCTGGCTGCCACCACTGATTGAAACCGGCTATTCTGACAAAGACGTGCTTTAAAGGGGAAATGACGTCACAGATTGACCTATCAACCTAAATGCATAGGAACATTACAAAACTGGTTAAAGGCACACAATAGGCTTTCGTACACAGCCGCCCCCAACTGTCCGTATGGCAGTTGAAACTAGAAGAAAGTCTATGAGGTAGTGTCCTCGTCATCAAGAGGTGGAAGCATGATCAGTTGGGCGACTGGGCGAAGGTAGGTGCGATTCTTCACTTGTATTCTGGCAGTCCAGACCCGTCCATCTGCTCCTGGATGTGTCTGAGTGATCCGTCCTACAGGCCACAATCCTCGGGGGAGTTGAGGATCCACTATCAAGACAACTTGACCAGCCAAAAGGGTCTTGCCATCGTTCCTCCACTTGTTACGTTCTTGCAGAAAATCCACGGCGGAAGGTGGGGATGAAGCACCAGCAACAGCCGCCCCATGAAGGGAGCTAGCTGTCTCTTGTAGAAGCTGTTTCCATGTGGAGAACTTACTGAAATCAGTAAGCTGAGTGGATGAAGCACAGGAAATAGTTCCAACGAAGGCGGATTTCCTCAGCTCTGTGGCATCCGGTTCCAGGTCGGATGTAGGCAAATTGGGCCACTCATTTTCTGGCAGGTAAAGGAAGTGCGGGCCCTTATTCCAGCGGTGCTCTTGGATCATTTCCCAGGTTGACCACTTGTCAAGGAGATCTGCAGGCTGGATCTGGTCGTCCCAGCCAAGGTTGGACTTCCACATATCTTGGATGAGCACCTTACACCGAGTGGTAAATGGTACAATGAATCCTAGGGGGTCATAAAGCTTGGCCAGGACACTGTAGACATTTCGAAGAGTGGCAGCTGATGATTCTGTTGTGTGACGCTTGAAACTCAGAGTGTCATTCAAACAATCCCAGCATAGTCCAAGAGTGGGTTCGTGGAGGTTATCACTTGCTTTGGATAACCACAGCTCACTAGTTGCTGATCGTGCATCAGGTGGTAGATGGGCCACAACTTCTGGCATGTTGCTAGCCCACTGTCGGATCTCGAAACCTCCCTTGCTAAGAAGTTCACGCAGAGTGTCAATGAGAGCTTTGGCTTCTTCAACCTTACTCAGACTGTGGAGGCAATTATCCACATAGAAGGAGTGCTCAACCACTTGCATGAGCAGAGAGTCTGGTGGCTCATAGTCCCTGACGTGCTGCTGTAAGGCGTACACTGCACAACAGGGGCTGCAGGTTGTTCCGAAAGGTAGGACCTGCCATTCAAAGATCTGCGCTCTCGATTCCCTGTCCATGTTCCGCCACAGGAATCGAAGGAGTGGTTTATCATGGTCAAGTAAGCGGATCTGGTGAAACATTGACTTGATATCCCCGCTTATGGCTATTGCATGACATCGGAACCGCAAGAGGACTCCAATCATAGTAGGGCCCAACGTTGGTCCAGGGAGGAGATGATCATTCAAAGACTGGCCATTGTAGGAGAAAGAACAGTTGAAGACCACTCTGTCTTTCCCATTGTGGTGCACCATATGATGTGGTACGTACCACGACTCAGTACTCTTTGCTGCCTCCTCTGAAGGAATCTCAGCAACGTATCCTGTTTTGATAAGTTTGTCCATCTCTCTACGATAAGAGGTTGCAAGGTGAGGGTCTTTGGCCAACCTGCGTTCAATGCTGCGCAAGTTTGGCATTACAGCATCTGAGGGTGCACATAGCATAGTGCTTGGCTGGCGACGTAACAGGGGTGTCGCGTAGCGCTGGATACCATCAACAGGTACACGCTTAGAGTCAGTCTGTAAAAGAGAGAGACCTTGTTGGTCTTGCTTGGAACGAGATGCAATCTTCTCGCTGACGTAAGGGAGAGTATCGATCTGCCAGAGACGTTCCACATTCTTGAAAAGTTCGGTATATGGGGATTCAGTGGTAACGTGCAGACAGGAAGGCTGATGGGAAGATGCATAAATCACAGACGGACCTTGTAGGGACCAGCCTAGGTTGGTACAGACTGCTATGGGGCCGCCAGATGGGCCTGCTCGCACCGGCTCTGTAGGAGCAAGAAGCTGGGACATATCAGAACCTATGAGGAGTAGCGGTTGCGCTCGATGGATAGGCAGCAAAGGAAGGTCTTTGAGGTGCTCGTAGCGTTTTTGGAGGGCCGCTACTGGATATGTGTGCTGAGATAGGCTCAGATTCTCAGCTGTGAAGGCATTTTTAATCCAATACTTCTTGCTTGGCTTGAAGATGGGGGAGACGTGAAGGCTGACTGACGAACCATTGAGCACTTTCACTTCTTGTTGAACAGTTCTCAGGTGAAGGGTTTCAGGATGCTTAGCAAGTTGTAGTTGCTCTACTGCATAGGGGAGGATGAGTGTTCTCTCAGAACCATCATCGAGCACAGCAAATGTCTCTAGAGTGCGGTCTCCATTTTGTAAGAGCACTTTAACAACTTTCAGCAAAACTCTTTGAGGGCTTCGAGGCTGTTCCAGGTAGACTGTGGGATTTTGGTTACTCATCATCAGGACTTGTTGAGATGACTCTTGGATCGTGTCATGCAGTACTGTGAGGTGCGTCTCTTTGCATAATTTACAAGGGCGTTTAAGCGTACATGCTGCAGCTTTGTGGCCACGACCGCACTTCCAACATCTGTTACCTTCTTGGATCCACTTATTGATCTCACTGGTATTCAGTTTCTTGAAGTCCAGGCATGAGTTGAGGTAATGTTCCTTACTGTTGCAAAATGGACAATAAGGACTAGGTTTAAAGGGTTTTGACTTTGTCAGATTGGTGCTCTGGCTGCTACCAGTTTCACCAGAACATAAGAGAATTGATGCTGTCCTTTGTTTGGGCCATGGACTATTATAATCCCTCTTGGCAGGAGGAGGCCCCGGGTTGTAGAGGTGAGTGACTCGGCTGGCGAGGCGCTTAGCTTGAGCTTTAACTTGAAGCCAGGATGCCAGGTCGGGCAGGGTGTAAGTTTGGTTGGTACCTGGCTGTAGAATGCCTCGACAAAGACAGTATTCCATAAATCCGTCTCGGTGAGCAGGAGGCATTTTACTTATGAGGCGGTCAACGTGAGAACCACATTTGAGCTCGCATCCAAGGGGTCCCTCTAAAGTCCGCAGCATACCAACTAAGGTCTGAACTGAGAGAGCGAAGGTGTCGAAAGCTTCTGCATCCCCCACTCTGATGGCTGGTGAGTTCAGGATAGCTCCTAGTTCACTCTGTACTAGTTGTCTAGGCTGGCCATATTTGTCTTGTAGAGCCCCTAGCGCAGCCGTGTACGGGTTTGGGTCATACATGAATGACTTGGCTAACTGCAGAGCGTTAGGGAGTTTGAGCTGATTCAGTAGAACTTGATATTTATATTGCTCGCTCAGGTGAGGATGACTATTCATCAAGTTCTCTAACGCCATCTTGAGTAGGGCGAAATCACTTTCCCGGCCACTCTCAAACCTTGGAAGTACTGGTTTGGGAATGCCATAGGATGTAGCGATCAGCGTCTCGATGCCCGGGTAGGACCAGGGTGGTGCTGCCGGGGCTGGAGTAGCAGATGGTAATGTGTATTGAACATACTGCCCAGCAGGAGGAGGAGGTGCACCAGCTGGAACTGGTGGTTGTGGTACAGAAGTTTGCATGGTTTGTGGCACTGCGGCTGCATGTGTCATTGTTGATGCATAACTACATGTGGGAATGACTGGCATATGTTGACTTGTGAAAGACACAGATGCAGGAGCTGTAGTGGGGGCTACTAAAGTCGGGACACAAGTTTGTGCACCTTGCACAGGAATGGGAATCGTTGTCAATGGCTGTGTAATCGGGATAGCGGCAGCGGATTTCATTGGAGTTATTGATGGGAGCTGAAGCATGTCAGCAGCGGGCGGAGCTGACGTTGTTGACATTGCATCATCTTCAGACTCCGACAGGAAAGACTTGACAATACGGGCAATGTGTAAGTCTTTCTCCAGTTTCTTTAAGCGTCTGCGCCGTTCCATTTCCCTTGCCATATTCTCCTTGGCAAGGTGAGCATCCTCTTGTAGTCTTTGTCCTTTTTTAGCTTGTGCATCCAATCTCTTAGCCTCCAAGTCAGCTTTCCTTTCCTCCTCTATTTCTTGCTGTAGGTCAGCAAGCTCCAAACCTTTAATTCGCTCCTCTAGGGCAGCTGTTTGAACATCCGGAATATTTTGGAGCAGTTGAAGCCCATGCGATCGCCGAGAGGATCGACGTGAAGAAGCAGATGACTGGTACTCTGACGCACTCCTAGCTCTGGTTGGCCTTGCTTCACCGTGTTGTCCTACTTGTAGTGAGGAGATTTGGGCAGCAGGCAGTTGAGAGGGAAGGAGGGTGACATCGTAAGGGGCCAAATGCTGTGGTAGTCGAATGTCTCTCTTTGGCCTGACAGAGGGCTGGTGATCAGCAGGTGATGACTCCATAGTGTCTGATGGTGGAACTCTATCCGGCTCGAAGGACCAATGTAAGGAAGGGATAGTAGTTCTTTTAGAGTTGGGACACGATGGACAGATTCCGGCCAGAGAATCCTTTAATCATCTTTATTGCTGAAAGGTAGATTTGAATGTGTATGGTTTTGTGTGTGTATGTGTGTGTGTGTGTGTGTGGTCTAAACAAATAGAGAAAAGAGGAAATATTACAATCCAATTATATACTCATTAATATGCAGCAATATACATGGATATGCATACATAATATAACATAATATAATATAAAAGTGTGCATAACAACAACATATATACTGCATTTAACTATGTATGAACTTCCAACAAGTTTCTAAGCTTCAGAGCCATACATGGCGATTATGTGGTCTATGTCGCCATCTAAAGGCCAAACTCCGCCATCGCAGTTGCAATGACGTTAAATAAACTACACGTAAATGTAAACGCCGTCAACGAGACTAATTAGCTCTCAATCGACCCAAAAACAACTGATCTTAGCATACAATGCACCAAACATTTGCAGAAGTAGCAAGGCACGACAGTCAGTTCAAATGCTGTAACAGTATGTGACAAACTTACATTTAGTCGTCAACGCACACAAGGCTGGCTGCCACCACTGATTGAAACCGGCTATTCTGACAAAGACGTGCTTTAAAGGGGAAATGACGTCACAGATTGACCTATCAACCTAAATGCATAGGAACATTACAAAACTGGTTAAAGGCACACAATAGGCTTTCGTACACAGTACATGACAGACTACATCAACAACTACCTGTCTAAGTACATGACAGGCTACATCAACAACTACCTGTCTAAGTACATGACAGACTACATCAACAACTACCTGACTAAGTACATGACAGACTACATCAACAACTACCTGACTAAGTACATGACAGGCTACATCAACAACTACTTGACTAAGTACATGACAGACTACATCAACAACTACCTGACTAAGTACATGACAGACTACATCAACAACTACCTGACTGAGTACATGACAGACTACATCAACAACTACCTGACTAAGTACATGACAGGCTACATCAACAACTACCTGACTAAGTACATGACAGACTACATCAACAACTACCTGTCTAAGTACATGACAGGCTACATCAACAACTACCTGACTAAGTACATGACAGACTACATCAACAACTACCTGACTAAGTACATGACAGGCTACATCAACAACTACCTGACTAAGTACATGACAGGCTACATCAACAACTACTTGACTAAGTACATGACAGACTACATCAACAACTACCTGACTAAGTACATGACAGACTACATCAACAACTACCTGACTAAGTACATGACAGGCTACATCAACAACTACTTGACTAAGTACATGACAGACTACATCAACAACTACCTGACTAAGTACATGACGGACTACATCAACAACTACCTGACTGAGTACATGACAGACTACATCAACAACTACCTGACTAAGTACATGACAGACTACATCAACAACTACCTGACTAAGTACATGACAGACTACATCAACAACTACCTGACTAAGTACATGACAGACTACATCAACAACTACCTGACTAAGTACATGACAGACTACGTCAACAACTACCTGACTAAGTACATGACAGGCTACATCAACAACTACCTGACTAAGTACATGACAGACTACATCAACAACTACCTGACTAAGTACATGACAGACTACATCAACAACTACCTGTCTAAGTACATGACAGACTACATCAACAACTACCTGGCTAAGTACATGACAGACTACATCAACAACTACCTGACTAAGTACATGACAGACTACATCAACAACTACCTGTCTAAGTACATGACAGGCTACATCAACAACTACCTGTCTAAGTACATGACAGACTACATCAACAACTACCTGACTAAGTACATGACAGACTACATCAACAACTACCTGACTAAGTACATGACAGACTACATCAACAACTACCTGACTAAGTACATGACAGACTACATCAACAACTACCTGACTAAGTACATGACAGGCTACATCAACAACTACCTGACTAAGTACATGACAGGCTACATCAACAACTACTTGACTAAGTACATGACAGACTACATCAACAACTACCTGACTAAGTACATGACAGGCTACATCAACAACTACCTGACTAAGTACATGACAGACTACATCAACAACTACCTGACTAAGTACATGACAGACTACATCAACAACTACCTGACTAAGAACATGACAGACTACATCAACAACTACCTGACTAAGTACATGACAGACTACATCAACTACCTGACTAAGTACATGACAGACTACATCAACAACTACCTGACTAAGTACATGACAGACTACATCAACAACTACCTGACTAAGTACATGACAGACTACATCAACAACTACCTGACTAAGTACATGACAAACTACATCAACAACTACCTGTCTAAGTACATGACAGACTACATCAACAACTACCTGACTAAGTACATGACAGACTACATCAACAACTACCTGACTAAGTACATGACAGACTACATCAACAACTACCTGTCTAAGTACATGACAGGCTACATCAACAACTACCTGTCTAAGTACATGACAGACTACATCAACAACTACCTGACTAAGTACATGACAGACTACATCAACAACTACCTGACTAAGTACATGACAGGCTACATCAACAACTACTTGACTAAGTACATGACAGAGTACATCAACAACTACCTGACTAAGTACATGACAGACTACATCAACAACTACCTGACTGAGTACATGACAGACTACATCAACAACTACCTGACTAAGTACATGACAGGCTACATCAACAACTACCTGACTAAGTACATGACAGACTACATCAACAACTACCTGTCTAAGTACATGACAGGCTACATCAACAACTACCTGACTAAGTACATGACAGACTACATCAACAACTACCTGACTAAGTACATGACAGGCTACATCAACAACTACCTGACTAAGTACATGACAGGCTACATCAACAACTACTTGACTAAGTACATGACAGACTACATCAACAACTACCTGACTAAGTACATGACAGACTACATCAACAACTACCTGACTAAGTACATGACAGGCTACATCAACAACTACTTGACTAAGTACATGACAGACTACATCAACAACTACCTGACTAAGTACATGACAGACTACATCAACAACTACCTGACTGAGTACATGACAGACTACATCAACAACTACCTGACTAAGTACATGACAGACTACATCAACAACTACCTGACTAAGTACATGACAGGCTACGTCAACAACTACCTGACTAAGTACATGACAGGCTACATCAACAACTACCTGACTAAGTACATGACAGACTACATCAACAACTACCTGACTAAGTACATGACAGACTACATCAACAACTACCTGTCTAAGTACATGACAGACTACATCAACAACTACCTGACTAAGTACATGACAGACTACATCAACAACTACCTGACTAAGTACATGACAGACTACATCAACAACTACCTGTCTAAGTACATGACAGGCTACATCAACAACTACCTGTCTAAGTACATGACAGACTACATCAACAACTACCTGACTAAGTACATGACAGACTACATCAACAACTACCTGACTAAGTACATGACAGACTACATCAACAACTACCTGACTAAGTACATGACAGACTACATCAACAACTACCTGACTAAGTACATGACAGGCTACATCAACAACTACCTGACTAAGTACATGACAGGCTACATCAACAACTACTTGACTAAGTACATGACAGATTACATCAACAACTACCTGACTAAGTACATGACAGGCTACATCAACAACTACCTGACTAAGTACATGACAGACTACATCAACAACTACCTGACTAAGTACATGACAGACTACATCAACAACTACCTGACTAAGTACATGACAGACTACATCAACAACTACCTGACTAAGTACATTACCGACTACATCAACAACTACCTGACGAAGTACATGACAGACTACATCAACAACTACCTGACTAAGTACATGACAGACTACATCAACAACTACCTGACTAAGTACATGACAGACTACATCAACAACTACCTGACTAAGTACATGACAGACTACATCAACAACTACCTGACTAAGTACATGACAGACTACATCAACAACTACCTGTCTAAGTACATAACAGACTACATCAACAACTACCTGACTAAGTACATGACAGGCTACATCAACAACTACCTGACTAAGTACATGACAGACTACATCAACAAGATGATTACACATAATATACATAGATGATTACACATAATATACATACATGATTACACATAATATACATAGATGATTACACATAATATACATACATGATTACACATAATATACATAGATGATTACACATAATATACATACATGATTACACATAATATACATAGATGATTACACATAATATACATAGATGATTACACATAATATACATACATGATTACACATAATATACATAGATGATTACACATAATATACATACATGATTACACATAATATACATACATGATTACACATAATATACATAGATGATTACACATAATATACATAGATGATTACACATAATATACATACATGATTACACATAATATACATAGATGATTACACATAATAATTGCATTGCTGCCACCTGGTGGATAAAATGGAACATGACATGTTTGCAGGAGGCCAAGGAGTTAGTCAGATGATGTACATCTTATTCATGTCCTCCTACATCTGACTTCCTTTTTCTGGAACTTGGAATGAAGTAGAATTTGACTCCAGAATGAAGTCAAACTTGACTCAAAAACTAAGTAGAACTTAACTCTCAATAATTAAGTCAAATGGAACTCTCTAAAATGTAGTCAAACTTAACTCTTTGGAATTAAGTTGAGCTTAACTCTCTAGAAGTAAGTAAAATGTTACTCTCTGGAATTAAGTAGAGCTTCACTCTACAATTAAGTAGAGCGTAACTCTCTGGAATTAAGTAGTGTTTAACTCTAGAATTAAATAGAACTCAACTTTCTAGAATTAAGAAGAACTTAACTCTGGAATTAAGAAGAACTTAACTCCCTGTAATTAAGTAGAACATTACTCTATAATTATGTAGAACTTAACTCTCTGGAATTAAGTAGAGCTTAACTCTGGAATGAAGTACAACTCAATTCTCTAAAATTAGGTAGAACTTCAACCCTGGAATTAAGAAGAACTTAACTCTCTAGAATTAAACAGAATGTAACTCTCTGGAATGAAGTAGAAGTTAACTCTCTGGAGTGAAGTAGAAGTTAACTCTCTGGAATGAAGTAGAAGTTAACTCTCTGGAATGAAGTAGAAGTTAACTCTGGAGTGAAGTAGAAAATAACTCTCTGGAATGAAGTAGAAGCTAACTCTCTGGAATGAAGTAGAAGTTAACTCTGGAGTGAAGTAGAAAATAACTCTCTGGAGTGAAGTAGAAGTTAACTCTCTGGAATGAAGTAGAAGTTAACTCTCTGGAATGAAGTAGAAGTTAACTCTCTGGAGTGAAGTAGAAATTAACTCTGGAATGAAGTAGAAGCTAACTCTCTGGAATGAAGTAGAAGTTAACTCTGGAGTGAAGTAGAAAATAACTCTCTGGAATGAAGTAGAAGCTAACTCTCTGGAATGAAGTAGAAGTTAACTCTGGAGTGAAGTAGAAGTTGACTATCTGGAATGAAGTAGAAGTTGACTCTGGAATGAAGCAGAAGTTAACTCTCTGGAATGAAGTAGAAGTTAACTCTGGAATGAAGTAGAAATTAACTATCTGGAATGAAGTAGAAGCTAACTCTCTGGAATGAAGTAGAAGTTAACTCTGGAGTGAAGTAGAAGTTGACTATCTGGAATGAAGTAGAAGCTGACTCTGGAATGAAGTAGAAGTTGACTCTCTGGAATGAAGTAGAAGTTAACTCTCTGGAATGAAGTAGAAGTTGACTCTGGAATGAAGCAGAAGTTAACTCTCTGGAATGAAGTAGAAGTTGACTCTGGAATGAAGTAGAAGTTAACTCTCTGGAATGAAGTAGAAGTTAACTCTCTGGAATGAAGTAGAAGTTAACTCTGGAATGAAGTAGAAGTTGACTCTCTGGAATGAAGTAGATGTTAACTCTCTGGAATGAAGTAGAAGTTGACTCTCTGGAATGAAGTAGAAGTTAACTCTCTGGAATGAAGTAGAAGTTAACTCTCTGGAATGAAGTAGAAGTTAACTCTCTGGAATGAAGTAGAAGATAACTCTCTGGAATGAAGTAGAAGTTGACTCTCTGGAATGAAGTAGAAGTTAACTCTCTGGAATGAAGTAGAAGTTAACTCTCTGGAATGAAGTAGAAGTTAACTCTCTGGAATGAAGTAGAAGTTGACTCTCTGGATTGAAGTAGAAGTTAACTCTCTGGAATGAAGTAGAAGTTAAGTCTTTGGAATGAAGTAGAAGTTAACTCTCTGGAATGAAGTAGAAGTTAAGTGGTTGTAAAGAAGTAGAAGTTGACTCTGGAATGAAGTAGAAGCTCAGTGGTTGTAAAGAAGTAGAAGTTGACTCTCTGGAATGAAGTAGAAGCTAAGTGGTTGTAAAGAAGTAGAAGTTGACTCTGGAATGAAGTAGAAGCTAAGTGGTTGTAAAGAAGTAGAAGTTGACTCTGGAATGAAGTAGAAGCTAAGTGGTTGTAAAGAAGTAGAAGTTAACTCTCTGGAATGAAGTAGAAGCTAAGTGGTTGTAAAGAAGTAGAAGTTGACTCTGGAATGAAGTAGAAGCTAAGTGGTTGTAAAGAAGTAGAAGTTGACTCTGGAATGAAGTAGAAGCTAAGTGGTTGTAAAGAAGTAGAAGTTGACTCTGGAATGAAGTAGAAGCTAAGTGGTTGTAAAGAAGTAGAAGTTGACTCTGGAATGAAGTAGAAGCTAAGTGGTTGTAAAGAAGTAGAAGTTAACTCTCTGGAATGAAGTAGAAGCTAAGTGGTTGTAAAGAAGTAGAAGTTGACTCTGGAATGAAGTAGAAGCTAAGTGGTTGTAAAGAAGTAGAAGTTGACTCTCTGGAATGAAGTAGAAGCTAAGTGGTTGTAAAGAAGTAGAAGTTGACTCTGGAATGAAGTAGAAGCTAAGTGGTTGTAAAGAAGTAGAAGTTGACTCTGGAATGAAGTAGAAGCTAAGTGGTTGTAAAGAAGTAGAAGTTGACTCTCTGGAATGAAGTAGAAGCTAAGTGGTTGTAAAGAAGTAGAAGTTGACTCTGGAATGAAGTAGAAGCTAAGTGGTTGTAAAGAAGTAGAAGTTGACTCTGGAATGAAGTAGAAGCTAAGTGGTTGTAAAGAAGTAGAAGTTGACTCTGGAATGAAGTAGAAGCTAAGTGGTTGTAAAGAAGTAGAAGTTAACTCTCTGGAATGAAGTAGAAGCTAAGTGGTTGTAAAGAAGTAGAAGTTGACTCTGGAATGAAGTAGAAGCTAAGTGGTTGTAAAGAAGTAGAAGTTGACTCTGGAATGAAGTAGAAGCTAAGTGGTTGTAAAGAAGTAGAAGTTGACTCTCTGGAATGAAGTAGAAGCTAAGTGGTTGTAAAGAAGTAGAAGTTGACTCTGGAATGAAGTAGAAGCTAAGTGGTTGTAAAGAAGTAGAAGTTGACTCTGGAATGAAGTAGAAGCTAAGTGGTTGTAAAGAAGTAGAAGTTGACTCTGGAATGAAGTAGAAGCTAAGTGGTTGTAAAGAAGTAGAAGTTGACTCTGGAATGAAGTAGAAGCTAAGTGGTTGTAAAGAAGTAGAAGTTGACTCTGGAATGAAGTAGAAGCTAAGTGGTTGTAAAGAAGTAGAAGTTGACTCTGGAATGAAGTAGAAGCTAAGTGGTTGTAAAGAAGTAGAAGTTGACTCTGGAATGAAGTAGAAGCTAAGTGGTTGTAAAGAAGTAGAAGTTGACTCTCTGGAATGAAGTAGAAGCTAAGTGGTTGTAAAGAAGTAGAAGTTGACTCTGGAATGAAGTAGAAGCTAAGTGGTTGTAAAGAAGTAGAAGTTGACTCTGGAATGAAGTAGAAGCTAAGTGGTTGTAAAGAAGTAGAAGTTGACTCTGGAATGAAGTAGAAGCTAAGTGGTTGTAAAGAAGTAGAAGTTGACAGTGTGTGTTCCTGCAGACCTGATCCTGCGCATGCTGGACTACGACCCCAAGAGCCGCATCACTCCATTCTACGCCCTGCAGCACAACTTCTTCAAGAAGACCACCGATGAAGGAACCAACACCAGTTCCTCCACATCCACCTCCCCCGCCATGGACCACTCCCACTCCACCTCTACTACCAGCTCCGTTTCTAGCTCTGGTAAACAAACTAACTCTTTTATAGCTCCAGTAAACTAACTAACTCTTTTATAGCTCTGGTAAACTAACTAACTCTTTTATAGCTCTGGTAAACAAACTAACTCTTTTATAGCTCCAGTAAACTAACTAACTCTTTTATAGCTCCGGTAAACCAACTAACTCTTTTATAGCTCCAGTAAACTAACTAACTCTTTTATAGCTCCGTTAAACTAACTAACTTTTTTATAGCTCCGTTAAACTAACTAACTCTTTTATAGCTCCGGTAAACTAACTAACTCTTTTATAGCTCCGGTAAACTAACTAACTCTTTTATAGCTCCGGTAAACTAACTAACTCTTTTATAGCTCCTGTAAACTAACTAACTCTTTTATAGCTCCGGTAAACTAACTAACTCTTTTATAGCTCTGGTAAACTAACTAACTCTTTTATAGCTCCGGTAAACTAACTAACTCTTTTATAGCTCTGGTAAACAAACTAACTCTTTTATAGCTCCAGTAAACTAACTCTTTTATAGCTCTGGTAAACTAACTAACTCTTTTATAGCTCCGGTAAACAAACTAACTCTTTTATAGCTCCAATAAACTAACTAACTCTTTTATAGCCCCGGTAAACTAACTAACTCTTTTATAGCTCCAGTAAACTAACTAACTCTTTTATAGCTCCGTTAAACTAACTAACTCTTTTATAGCTCCGTTAAACTAACTAACTCTTTTATAGCTCCGGTAAACTAACTAACTCTTTTATAGCTCCGGTAAACTAACTAACTCTTTTATAGCTCCGGTAAACTAACTAACTCTTTTATAGCTCTGGTAAACTAACTAACTCTTTTATAGCTCCGGTAAACAAACTAACTCTTTTATAGCTCCAGTAAACTAACTCTTTTATAGCTCTGGTAAACTAACTAACTCTTTTATAGCTCCAGTAAACTAACTAACTCTTTTATAGCTCCGGTAAACTAACTAACTATTTTATAGCTCTGGTAAACTAACTAACTCTTTTATAATTCCGTTAAACAAACTAACTCTTTTATAGCTCCGGTAAACTAACTAACTCTTTTATAGCTCTGGTAAACTAACTAACTCTTTTATAATTCCGTTAAACAAACTAACTCTTTTATAGCTCCGGTAAACTAACTAACTCTTTTATAGCTCCGGTAAACTAACTAACTCTTTTATAGCTCCAGTAAACTAACTAACTCTTTTATAGCTCCGTTAAACTAACTAACTTTTTTATAGCTCCGTTAAACTAACTAACTCTTTTATAGCTCCGGTAAACTAACTAACTCTTTTATAGCTCCGGTAAACTAACTAACTCTTTTATAGCTCCGGTAAACTAACTAACTCTTTTATAGCTCCTGTAAACTAACTAACTCTTTTATAGCTCCGGTAAACTAACTAACTCTTTTATAGCTCTGGTAAACTAACTAACTCTTTTATAGCTCCGGTAAACTAACTAACTCTTTTATAGCTCTGGTAAACAAACTAACTCTTTTATAGCTCCAGTAAACTAACTCTTTTATAGCTCTGGTAAACTAACTAACTCTTTTATAGCTCCGGTAAACAAACTAACTCTTTTATAGCTCCAATAAACTAACTAACTCTTTTATAGCCCCGGTAAACTAACTAACTCTTTTATAGCTCCAGTAAACTAACTAACTCTTTTATAGCTCCGTTAAACTAACTAACTCTTTTATAGCTCCGTTAAACTAACTAACTCTTTTATAGCTCCGGTAAACTAACTAACTCTTTTATAGCTCCGGTAAACTAACTAACTCTTTTATAGCTCCGGTAAACTAACTAACTCTTTTATAGCTCTGGTAAACTAACTAACTCTTTTATAGCTCCGGTAAACAAACTAACTCTTTTATAGCTCCAGTAAACTAACTCTTTTATAGCTCTGGTAAACTAACTAACTCTTTTATAGCTCCAGTAAACTAACTAACTCTTTTATAGCTCCGGTAAACTAACTAACTATTTTATAGCTCTGGTAAACTAACTAACTCTTTTATAATTCCGTTAAACAAACTAACTCTTTTATAGCTCCGGTAAACTAACTAACTCTTTTATAGCTCTGGTAAACTAACTAACTCTTTTATAATTCCGTTAAACAAACTAACTCTTTTATAGCTCCGGTAAACTAACTAACTCTTTTATAGCTCTGGTAAACTAACTAACTCTTTTATAATTCCGTTAAAAAAACTAACTCTTTTATAGCTCCGGTAAACAAACTAACTCTTTTATAATTCCGTTAAACAAACTAACTCTTTTATTATTCCGTTAAACTAATTAACTCTTTTATAGCTCCGGTAAACAAACTAACTCTTTTATAATTCCGTTAAACAAACTAACTCTTTTATAGCTCTGGTAAACAAACTATTTTCTAGCTCTGGTAAACAAACTTTTCTAGCTCTGGTAAACAAACTATTTTCTCACTCTGGTAAACAAACTATGTTCTAGCTCTGGTAAGCAAAATATTTTCTAGCTCTGGTAAACAAACTATTTTCTCGCTCTGGTAAACAAACTATGTTCTAGCTCTGGTAAACAAAATATTTTCTAGCTCTGGTAAACAAACTTTTCTAGCTCTGGTAAACAAACTCTTTTCTAGCTCTGGTAAACAAACTATTTTCTAGCTCTGGTAAACAAACTTTTCTAGCTCTGGTAAACAAACTATTTTCTAGCTCTGGTAAACAAACTCTTTTCTAGCTCTGGTAAACAAAATATTTTCTAGCTCTGGTAAACAAACTTTTCTAGCTCTGGTAAACAAACTATTTTCTCACTCTGGTAAACAAACTATGTTCTAGCTCTGGTAAACAAAATATTTTCTAGCTCTGGTAAACAAACTATTTTCTCGCTCTGGTAAACAAACTATGTTCTAGCTCTGGTAAACAAAATATTTTCTAGCTCTGGTAAACAAACTCTTTTCTAGCTCTGGTAAACAAACTATTTTCTAGCTCTGGTAAACAAACTTTTCTAGCTCTGGTAAACAAACTATGTTCTAGCTCTGGTAAACTAACTATGTTCTAGCTCTGGTAAACAAACTATGTTCTAGTTCTGGTAAACAAACTATTTTCTAGCTCTGGTAAACAAACTTTTCTAGCTCTGGTAAACAAACTATTTTCTAGCTCTGGTAAACAAACTTTTGTAGCTCTGGTAAACAAACTATGTTCTAGCTCTGGTAAACTAACTATGTTCTAGCTCTGGTAAACAAACTATGTTCTAGCTCTGGTAAACAAACTATTTTCTAGCTCTGGTAAACAAACTTTTCTAGCTCTGGTAAACAAACTATTTTCTAGCTCTGGTAAACAAACTATATTCTAGCTCTGTACTGCATATTTATTTATTTATTTATATTTATATATATATATATATATATATATATATATATATATATATATATATATATATATATATATATATATATATATATATATACACTAGCGTTCAAAAGTTTGGGGTGACATGTAAATGTCCTTTATATATACATATACATATGTATATATATATACATACATATGTGTGTGTGTGTATATATATATATATATATATATATATATATATATATATATATATATATATATATATATATATATATACATATATAGGTGTGTTTATATACAGAAAAAAAAATGTGTGTGTGTGTGTATATATAAAATACATGTGAGTTTGAGATGATACATATATGTATATAAATACACACATATGTATAATTGATGTTGTTTGTGTCACGTGAAGTGTGAACCTACTACAGAACGTTAATGTTGTTTTTTTCAGGTGGCTCCAGTGGTTCCTCCAACGACAACCGCAATTATCGCTATAGCAACCGCTACTACAACTCTGCTGTGACACATTCAGACTATGAGATGACCAGCCCTCAGGTATACATCCATGTTACATCCATGTTACATCCATGTTACATCCATGTTACATCCATATTACATCCATATTACATCCATGTTACATCCATGTTACATCCATATTACATCCATGTTACATCCATGTTACATCCATATTACATCCATGTTACATCCATATTACATCCATGTTACATCCATATTACATCCATATTACATCCATGTTACATTCATGTTACATCCATATTACATCCATGTTACATCCATATTACATCCATATTACATCCATATTACAACCATGTTACATCCATATTACATCCATGTTACATCCATATTACATCCATATTACATCCATGTTACATCCATATTACATCCATGTTACATCCATACTACAACCATATTACATCCATGTTACATCCATATTACATCCATATTACAACCATGTTACATCCATATTACATCTATATTACATCCATATTACATCCATATTACATCCATATTACAACCATGTTACATCCATATTACATCTATATTACATCCATATTACATCCATGTTACATCCATGTTACAACCATGTTACATCCATGTTACATCTATATTACATCCATATTACATCCATGTTACATCCATATTACAACCATATTACATCCATGTTACATCCATATTACATCCATATTACATCCATGTTACATCCATATTACATCTATATTTCATCCATATTACATCCATGTTACATCCATGTTACAACCATGTTACATCCATGTTACATCTATATTACATCCATATTATATCCATATTACATCCATATTACATCCATGTTACATCCATATTACATCCATATTACATCCATATTACATCTATATTACATCCATATTACATCCATGTTACATCCATATTACATCCATGTTACATCCATATTACAACCATATTACATCCATATTACAACCATGTTACATCCATGTTACATCTATATTACATCCATATTACATCCATATTACATCCATATTACAACCATATTACATCCATGTTACAACCATATTACATCCATGTTACATCCATATTACATCCATATTACATCCATATTACAACCATGTTACATCCATATTACATCCATATTACATCCATGTTACATCCATATTACATCCATGTTACATCCATATTACATCCATATTACATCCATGTTACATCCATGTTACATCCATATTACATCCATGTTACATCCATATTACATCCATATTACATCCATGTTACATTCATGTTACATCCATATTACATCCATGTTACATCCATGTTACATCCATATTACATCCATATTACATCCATATTACAACCATATTACATCCATGTTACATCTATATTACATCCATATTACAACCATATTACATCCATATTACATCCATATTACATCCATATTACAACCATATTACATCCATATTACATCCATGTTACATCCATATTACATCCATGTTACATCCATATTACATCCATGTTACATCCATATTACAACCATAATACATCCATATTACATCCATGTTACATCCATATTACAACCATAATACATCCATATTACATCCATGTTACATCCATATTACATCCATGTTACATCCATATTACATCCATGTTACATCCATATTACAACCATAATACATCCATATTACATCCATGTTACATCCATATTACATCCATGTTACATCCATATTACAACCATAATACATCCATATTACATCCATATTACATCCATGTTACATCCATGTTACATCCATGTTACATCCATATTACATCCATGTTACATCCATATTACATCCATGTTACATCCATATTACATCCATGTTACATCCATGTTACATCCATATTACATCCATGTTACATCCATATTACATCCATATTACATCCATGTTACATCCATATTACATCCATGTTACATCCATATTACATCCATGTTACATCCATATTACATCCATGTTACATCCATATTACATCCATGTTACATCCATATTACATCCATGTTACATCCATATTACATCCATGTTACATCCATATTACATCCATGTTACATCCATGTTACATCCATATTACATCCATATTACAACCATGTTACATCCATATTACATCCATATTACATCCATGTTACATCCATATTACAACCATGTTACATCCATATTACATCCATATTACATCCATATTACAACCATGTTACATCCATATTACATCCATATTACATCCATGTTACATCCATATTACATCCATGTTACATCCATATTACATCCATGTTACATCCATATTACATCCATGTTACATCCATATTACATCCATATTACAACCATATTACATCCATATTACAACCATATTACAACCATGTTACATCCATGTTACATCTATATTACAACCATATTACATCCATATTACAACCATATTACAACCATGTTACATCCATGTTACATCTATATTACATCCATATTACATCCATATTACAACCATATTACATCCATGTTACAACCATATTACATCCATGTTACATCCATATTACATCCATATTACAACCATGTTACATCCATATTACATCCATATGACATCCATATTACATCCATGTTACATCCATATTACATCCATGTTACATCCATATTACAACCATATTACATCCATATTACATCCATATTACAACCATATTACATCCATGTTACATCCATATTACATCCATGTTACATCCATATTACATCCATATTACATCCATGTTACATCCATGTTACATCCATATTACATCCATGTTACATCCATATTACATCCATGTTACATCCATATTACATCCATGTTACATCCATATTACATCCATATTACATCCATGTTACATCCATATTACATCCATGTTACATCCATATTACATCCATATTACATCCATGTTACATCCATATTACATCCATGTTACATCCATATTACATCCATGTTACATCCATATTACATCCATGTTACAACCATGTTACATCCATATTACATCCATATTACAACCATATTACATCCATATTACATCCATGTTACATCCATATTACATCCATGTTACATCCATATTACATCCATGTTACATCCATATTACATCCATATTACATCCATGTTACATGCATATTACATCCATGTTACATCCATATTACAACCATATTACATCCATGTTACATCCATGTTACATCCATGTTACATCCATGTTACATCCATGTTACATCCATATTACATCCATGTTACATCCATATTACATCCATGTTACATCCATGTTACAACCATATTACAGCCATGTTACATCCATGTTACATCCATATTACATCCATATTACAACCATATTACATCCATATTTGTTTATTTCCTGTCAGCACTCTTATTTTGGTTCAGTTTCCTGTTTGTCTCTCTGAGTGTCCCCTCAGCTGTGGCTGATTGACAGCAGGTGTGGCTGATTGACAGCAGGTGTGGCCAGGTGTCAATCAGCCACAGCTGAGGGGACACTCAGAGAGACAAACAGGAAACTGAACCAAAATAAGAGTGCTGACAGGAAATAAACAAACACAGAGAAAAAACTAAAACTTGACCAAACTGTCAGGGACAAGCCTGACAACAGTAAATATATTGTATATATACTGTAGTACAGTAGATGTATTGTAGTAGTATTGCAGTAATACTGTAGTAATACTGTGTTGTGAGCAGCAGATGTGTATATATACTGTAGTAGTATTGCAGTAGTACTGTAGTAATACTGTGTTGTGAGCAGCAGATGTGTATATATACTGTAGTAGTATTGCAGTAATACTGTAGTAATACTGTGTTGTGAGCAGCAGATGTGTATATATACTGTAGTAGTATTGCAGTAATACTGTAGTAATACTGTGTTGTGAGCAGCAGATGTGTATATATACTGTAGTAGTATTGCAGTAATACTGTAGTAATACTGTGTTGTGAGCAGCAGATGTGTATATATACTGTAGTAGTATTGCAGTAGTACTGTAGTAATACTGTGTTGTGAGCAGCAGATGTGTATATATACTGTAGTAGTATTGCAGTAGTACTGTAGTAATACTGTGTTGTGAGCAGCAGATGTGTATATATACTGTAGTAGTATTGCAGTAGTACTGTAGTAATACTGTGTTGTGAGCAGCAGATGTGTATATACTGTAGTAGTATTGCAGTAATACTGTAGTAATACTGTGTTGTGAGCAGCAGATGTGTATATATACTGTAGTAGTATTGCAGTAATACTGTAGTAATACTGTGTTGTGAGCAGCAGATGTGTATATATACTGTAGTAGTATTGCAGTAATACTGTAGTAATACTGTGTTGTGAGCAGCAGATGAGGATGTGGCCCAGCAGCAGCGACGGAGGAGGCGGAGTCGGAGGCGGGGCCCAGGAGGGCGGGGCCTACACGCAGCTGCTGCTTCATAAGCCCGCCCCCTCCCAGCAGCACCAGCGTCACTTCCTGGAGCAGCCCCACCCCCACCACCCCCACCCCACCTACGCCCACCACGGCAACGGCGGGCGCCTGCGGCAGAGCGGACAGAGCGCGGCGGTGGGCGGCGGCCAGCAGGGGGCGTCGCCCCAAATGAGCGATAGTATGGATGTGGGCGTGTCCCTAGGGCTGCACCACCTGGGGGCGGTGTCTTCCATGGAGGCGTCTCAGTTTGGCTCCGCCTCCCTGCCCGTCGGACTGTCGGCCTTCCGGACTCGCACGGCCCCCGCCGCCCCGGGGCCGCAAGCCCCGCCCCCTGAGGACTACTACCCCGCCTCCAACAACAATAACCTGGCGGCGGGCGGCCGAGGGAGGCCGGACTCGGACGAGGGAGCGGCCAACTCTTGATAAAAGCTCAAGTGCGCCCTAAAGCCCTAAAGCCCTAAAGCCATAGCCGGACGCCATCTTCTTGTGGCTGGGACTGCATGACAGGAGAGGAGGATGCTGGGAAATTTATCATCACTCGCTTTCTTTCGCCAACCTGTCAGCCCGGGGGAGGGGAGCGAAGAGGAGGAGGAGGGGAGGTTGATGTTTGTAGAAGGAGGAAGAGGAAGAGGTGGAGGAGGAGAAGGAGGAAGAGGTGGAGGAGGAGAAGGAGGAAGAGGTGGAGGAGGAGAAGGAGGAAGAGGTGGAGGAGGAGAAGGAGGAAGAGGTGGAGGAGGGGAGGTTGATGTTTGTAGAAGGAGGAAGAGGAAGAGGTGGAGGAGGAGAAGGAGGAAGAGGTGGAGGAGGAGAAGGAGGAAGAGGTGGAGGAGGAGAAGGAGGAAGAGGTGGAGGAGGAGAAGGAGGAAGAGGTGGAGGAGGAGAAGGAGGAAGAGGTGGAGGAGGAGGGGAGCGAGGAGGAGGAGGAGGGGAGGTTGATGTTTGTAGAAGAAGAAGGAGGTGGAGGAGGAGGTGGAGGAGGAGGAGGAGGTGGAGGAGGAGGAGGAGGAGGAGGAGGAGGGCCATTGAGGACTCTTCAGTGTCATGGCGAGAGAGAGGACTCCCCCCCCCCCCCCCCCCCCCTCCGTGCTGCTATCACCATGACAACAAGTCGGTTGCTGCTAACATCCACACAGACTTTGACATGTCAACAATGTATTTATTACTATTTAACTCCTTTGTTTGGTTGCCTTCTTTCTGCAGGTGAGCTCTGATTGGCCGCAGTCAAGCCACAGCAACCAATGACAGGTTGTGGGGGCGGGGCTAGGGTTGGGGGGGAAATCAAGTTGGATATATAATAAGAATAAAGAGTATACTTTTGCACACCAAAGTCAAACAAACATGTTTCTTCCTACCCTGTGCCTTATTGATTATTGATTATTGACATCAATTTCATGTAGAATTGTAGAAGACTTCTTTGGCAATGAAACTACAAGGATTCAGATTTCCCTCGCCCGGACGCGGGTCACCGGGGCCCCCCTCTGGAGCCAGGCACGGAGTTGGAGCACAATGGCGAGCGCCTGGTGGCCGGGTCTGTCCCCATGGGGCCCGGCCGGGCAAAGCCCGGAGAGGCAACGTGGGTCCCCCCCCTCCAATGGGCTCACCACTCATAGGAGGGGCAATAGAGGTCGGGTGCATAGTGAGCTGGGCAGCAGCCTAAGGCAGGGCACTTGGTGGTCTGATCCTCGGCTACATAAGCTAGCTCTTGGGACGTGGAACATCACCTCGCTGGGGGGGAAGGAGCCTGAGCTTGTGCGCGAGGTAGAGCAGTTCCGGTTGGATATAGTCGGACTCACCTCGACGCACAGCAAGGGCTCTGGAACCAGTTCTCTCGAGAGGGGATGGACTCTCTTCCACTCTTGCGTTGCACGCAGTGAGAGGCGACGAGCTGGGGTGGCAATTCTTGTTGCCCCCGGCTCAAAGCCTGCACGTTGGAGTTCAACCCAGTGGACGAGAGGGTAGCCTCCCTCCGCTTTCAGGTGGGGGGACGGGTCCTGACTGTTGTTTGTGCTTACGCACCAAACAGCAGCTCAGAGTACCCACCCTTTTTGGATACACTCGAGGGAGTACTTGAGAGTGCTCCCCCGGGTGATTCCCTTGTCCTACTGGGGGACTTCAACGCTCATGTTGGCAACGACAGTGAAACCTGGAGAGGCGTGATTGGGAAGAATGGCCGCCCGGATCTGAACCCGAGTGGTGTTTTGTTATTGGACTTTTGTGCTCGTCACAGATTGTCCATAACAAACACCATGTTCAAACATAAGGGTGTCCATATGTGCACTTGGCACCAGGACACCCTAGGCCGCAGTTCCATGATCGACTTTGTTTTGGACACTCGGGTGAAGAGAGGGGCGGAGCTTTCTACCGATCACCACCTGGTGGGGAGTTGACTGCGATGGTGGGGGGAGGATGCCGGACAGACCCGGCAGGCCCACACGCATTGTGAGGGTCTGCTGGGAACGTCTGGCAGAGTCTCCTGTCAGAGAGAGTTTCAACTACCACCTCCGGAAGAACTTTGAACATGTCACGAGGGAGGTGCTGGACATTGAGTCCGAGTGGACCATGTTCCGCACCTCTATTGTCGAGGCGGATGATTGGAGCTGTGGCCGCAAGGTAGTTGGTTTCTGTCGTGGCGTGATCCTAGAACCCGTTGGTGGACACCGGTGGTGAGCGATGCCGTCAAGCTGAAGAAGGAGTCCTATCGGGTTCTTTTGGCTCATAGGTCTCTGGAGGCAGCGGACAGGTACCGACAGGCCAAGCGGTGTGCGGCTTCAGCGGTCGCAGAGGCAAAAATTCGGACATGGGAGGAGTTCGGCGAGGCCATGGAAAACGACTTCCGGACGGCTTAGAAGCGATTCTGGACCACCATCCGCCGCCTCAGGAAGGGGAAGCAGTGCACTGTCAACACCGTGTATGGTGCGGATGGTGTTCTGCTGACCTCGACTGCGGATGTTGTGGATTGGTGGAGGGAATACTTCAAAGACCTCCTCAATCCCACCAACACGTCTTCCTATGAGGAAGCAGTGCCTGGGGAATCTGTGGTGGGCTCTCCTATTTCTGGGGCTGAGGTTGCTGAGGTAGTTAAAAAGCTCCTCGGTGGCAAGGCCCCGGGGGTGGATGACATCCGCCCGGAGTTCCTTAAGGCTCTGGATGCTGTGGGGCTGTCTTGGTTGACAAGACTCTGCAGCATCGCGTGGACATCGTGGGCAGTACCTCTGGATTGGCAGAGGTGGTTCCTCTCTTTAAGAAGGGGAACCGGAGGGTGTGTTCCAACTATCGTGGGATCACACGTTGCTGTGTTTAAAGAATATCATTTGAATCGCCACTACACGACCAAGCACCAGGAAAAATAGCGGAATGTGTCTGATGAAGCGCCCGCAAGGGAGGCTGATGCGTTGATGGTAAAACTGCAAACCCAACAGGGACTTTTTGCCAAATGTCACACCCCCAGAGGTGCAGCCGTCAGGACAAGTTTCGTCATTTCTCACAAAATGGCCAGAAAAAGTAAGGCGTTTTCTGACGGAGAGTTTATTAAGGAGTGCTTATTATAAGGACTCTGTTGCGCTGATACGCCCGGAGAAGAGGGGCGCATTTGAGAACGTGTCACTCTCCCGACGCACTGTAACGAGGCGGGTTGAGACCATCGCTGGAAACTTGGAGCTTCAGCTGAAGAACAGAACGGCCGACTTTGACTGTTTTTGGCTGGCTTTGGATGAGAGCTGCGATGTACGTGACACCGCCCAGCTGCTCATCTTCTTACGTGGGATAACTGCCTACTTTCAAATCACGGAGGAGCTGGCAGCCATGCAGTCAATTAAAGAGACAACCACAGGTAATGACTTGTTCACAGAGGTAAATGCGGGTTTGGACATGTTAGGACTGAAATGGGACAAGCTGGCAGGTGTGACAACAGATGCTTGTCCAAATCTGACGGGGGAAAATGTTGGACTTTGAGTTGAGTTTATTTGGAACATGCAAGTATACACACATGATACATCACACATGATACATCACACATGCAAGTATACAACATGATACATCACACATGCAAGTATACAACATGATACATCACACATGCAAGTATACAACATGATACATCACACATGCAAGTATACACACATGATACATCACACATGCATGCATACAACATGATACATCACACATGCAAGTATACAACATGATACATCACACATGCAAGTATACAACATGATACATCACACATGCAAGTATACACACATGATACATCACACATGCATGCATACAACATGATACATCACACATGCAAGTATACAACATGATACATCACACATGCAAGTATACAACATGATACATCACACATGCAAGTATACACACATGATACATCACACATGCATGCATACAACATGATACATCACACATGCAAGTATACAACATGATACATCACACATGCAAGTATACAACATGATACATCACACATGCATGCATACACACATGATACATCACACATGCATGCATACAACATGATACATCACACATGCAAGTATACAACATGATACATCACACATGCAAGTATACAACATGATACATCACACATGCAAGTATACACACATGATACATCACACATGCATGCATACAACATGATACATCACACATGCAAGTATACAACATGATACATCACACATGCAAGTATACAACATGATACATCACACATGCAAGTATACAACATGATACATCACACATGCAAGTATACAACATGATACATCACACATGCAAGTATACAACATGATACATCACACATGCAAGTATACAACATAATACATCACACATGCAAGTATACACACATGATACATCACACATGCAAGTATACACACATGATACATCACACATGCAAGTATACAACATGATACATCACACATGCAAGTATACACACATGATACATCACACATGCAAGTATACACACATGATACATCACACATGCAAGTATACAACATGATACATCACACATGCAAGTATACACACATGATACATCACACATGCAAGTATACACACATGATACATCACACATGCAAGTATACACACATGATACATCACACATGCAAGTATACACACATGATACATCACACATGCAAGTATACACACATGATACATCACACATGCAAGTATACACACATGATACATCACACATGCAAGTATACAACATGATACATCACACATGCAAGTATACACACATGATACATCACACATGCAAGTATACAACATGATACATCACACATGCAAGTATACAACATGATACATCACACATGCAAGTATACAACATGATACATCACACATGCAAGTATACAACATGATACATCACACATGCAAGTATACACACATGATACAGCACAATTTCCAGTTTCACTTTTCAACATGTTGGAAAAGGAGTAGGAAGAAGCAGAGCTTATTTAATCCTACCCCTTTTCTTTTACATAACAGTTGCTAAAACTTTTGTTGACTTCCTGTTCTCAATGTATTCACAATATACTCCATAAGTAATCACAATAAAAATGAACAAATAAATAATAATTGGTGAAGTAAGTCATATTACATATAATGAGATAAGTAAGATTATTTTGAGAATGAAAGAATGGATGGATGGAATAAATCCAGAATGTTTATCATGGTTCTTCTTCTTTGTACTTTGTAAACACTTCAAGTGTGAATAGTTTCTTGAAGTGGATCATATTAGTACATTGTTTGATTGCTTCGCTTAAATCATTTAATTCCACATGCTGATATACTGAAGGTCTTAAGTGTTGTATGTGCGTACACGTGTTTTAAATTACATTTTTCTCTGAGATTATATTCCTCCTCTTTTTTTGAGAAGAATTGTTGTATATTCATGGCTAGCAGGTTATCGTTTGCTTTATGTATCATTTTAGCTGTTTGCTGTCTGTCTTTTAAAGAGGATGCAGGATAAAGTGACATTTTTGCATTGTATTATACATCAGGAAGTGTTGTGTAAGACAGTGTTCAAAATAAGACCATCAAAAGCAATCTGCTTTTGTATAAAGTTAAGTTAGGTTAAATGAAATTATTATTATTATTATTTATCTTATGGTATATCAAAAATTATTTGAGCAGAATTTCATTGAAATATTGTCGGTGTGGCCCTCCAGCAGTGCTCATGCGGCCCCCGGTAAACATGAATTGCCCACCCCTGGTCTAGAATGTGGTTATGAGCATTTATTACAATTAGACAGACTACACAATGTTACTGTTAAGCTTGTTTTTGTCTGCACATTTTCTATATTCATGAGAAAAGTGAGGAACGATGGCTTCGTTTCATAAGTGGACATTCGTAAAGAAATATGTTAGCATAAAAATTGGGACATTTTTCAGTTTCTTTTTTACGAGTCCTAAAAATAACACCCAACAGAGCCTAGAAGTCAATATAATATATAATCCCATCATAAATGATCAATAGCAGAAGGATTTATTATTTATAAAGCTGTTTTATGTCGTCGTTGAGCCGTAACTTCCTGTTTATGTTGGCGCCTCACACAAACAACCAATCATACGCCTTCTTATTCTTATTCTTAGCATTGATTGGCGGGTGGCATCACAGTATTCCTTGCAGCCATTGGCTGTCGCCTGCCGAAACAAAAGCAAAGGTAGCGACGAAGCACATTTTTAAAAATTCGCCGTGACAATTTTAATAAAATATAAAAGTCAGCCCGAACTGAAAAGATGAATTGCAAACATTAAAATGCGAGAGAAAAAACAAACGAGTAACTTGTTTCAGTAATGTTATTTAGTTCAAATGAACATGCTGATGGGGGAAGAACTAATTCATCACTTCATTTAAACAGTAAACATTTGTCTCTTGTGGTTACTTGACATCTGTGAGGAAGTACAAGAAAGTTGATGGCGCAACAATGCTAACAATGCTAACAAGCTAACAATGCCTTGTTAGCTTTTTGGAGGAACTATTTCATGGTGATGCAGTATGTCCTAAGGCCAGCAGGGGGCGAGAGGGAGTTAGGCGGAACCCTAATTAAAAGCAGAAGAAGAAGCAGGGACCGGGGCGGAAGTACACATTGAAGTTCCGGTTGGTCGTCTTCCGGCCCGGACAAGCAAATAATATCAATATTCAGTCAAGAGAAAGAAGATTAAACTGTCTGCCAGGAGCAACAGGGAAATAACATCAATATTCAATGAACAAAAAGAAATAAAGGTAAAAATGACTCCTGCAATGTTTTGTGTTGCTTTATGAACTTGGGAGTGACGATTATTCGACTAATGCTCAGCTTCTCTCATCAAACTGCGGAATATCCTTCCAATTCCAAAACATCAATGTTATTCAAACATGTCCGCTAATAACATTTACATTCCAATTCCAAAACATCAATGTTATTCAAACAAGATCGATCCAAATATCGACATCGTTGATACCTGGTTGAAGTCAAAATAAGTTCAACTAAAGTCTGAAATGGAAGAAGAATAATGATTCATCTATATTATGCCTTTTAAATGTTTATGGCACAGACTTTATTCCACATTGGGACTGTGAAGTGTTTGCGGTGCGGTTTGACGATACAAGTGTTGCTACATGATATCGATACTGTTTGCCAGTGGATGTATGTATCGTTCCAAGTATTTCCTCAGAAGGACGGGTTGAGGTTAAAAAGGTGCAGCTGTGTGATAAAGCAACTGTTGCAGATCAAGATGAGCAGAGCAGGCGCGCCTACAGTCTTCTCACGCTGACTTCCTTGCTTCCCAGTCAGCCAATGAGGACAATAGCGGTCCTCGGCGGGGGCATCGGGGGGCTGGCGGCGTCTTACTACCTGTGCAGGAGCCCCCAGGTGACCAAGGTACACCTGGATTACCTCCAACAAAGACAACTTAGGTCCATGTACTTCAAGCCTTCTGTGGTCCTCAGGTGGTTCTACTGGAGTCCAGCAGTCGTCTGGGAGGGTGGTTGTGGTCCACAAGACGGCCCGACGGTGCCGTGTTCGAACATGGACCCAGAGGGATTCGACCTGCCGGAGCTGTGGGTCACAACACTCTTAATATGGTAGGTCTTCTTTCATACCTTCATTCATCTGTGGAAGCCCTCCACAAACACATTTGTGGAGACCCACCACAAACACATTTGTGGAGACCCACCACATACACATTTGTGGAAGCCCACCACAGACACATTTGTGGAAGCCCACCACAGACACATTTGTGGAAGCCCACCACAAACACATTTGTGGAGACCCACCACAAACACATTTGTGGAGACCCACCACAAACACATTTGTGGAGACCCACCACAAACACATTTGTGGAGACCCACCACAAACACATTTGTGGAAGCCCACCACAGACACATTTGTGGAAGCCCACCACAAACACATTTGTGGAGACCCACCACAAACACATTTGTGGAAGCCCACCACAAACACATTTGTGGAAGCCCACCACAAACAAATTTGTGGAAGCCCACCACAAACACATTTGTGGAGACCCACCACAAACACATTTGTGGAAGCCCACCACAAACACATTTGTGGAAGCCCACCACAGACACATTTGTGGAAGCCCACCACAAACACATTTGTGGAAGCCCACCACAAACACATTTGTGGAAGCCCACCACAAACACATTTGTGGAAGCCCACCACAAACACATTTGTGGAGACCCACCACAAAGATATTTAGGTTACATGGTAAGCCTGATTTTACATTAATTTAATTAAGACACGCCTCCAGGTGATTGTTTAATGTCATTAAGACACGCCTCCAGGTGACTACAATCCTGGGCGTTGGTCAGCTTTAGAGGCATTTAGAGTTGGGTGTCATCATAACAGTGAAAGCTAACACGTATGATGTCATCATCATAACAGTGAAAGCTAACACGTATGATGTCATCATCATAACAGTGAAAGCTAACACGTATGATGTCATCATCATAACAGTGAAAGCTAACACGTATGATGTCATCATCATAACAGTGAAAGCTAACACGTATGATGTCATCATCATAACAGTGAAAGCTAACACGTATGATGTCATCATCATAACAGTGAAAGCAAACACGTATGATGTCATCATCATAACAGTGAAAGCTAACACGTATGAAGTCATCATCATCATAACAGTGAAAGCTAACACGTATGATGTCATCATCATCATAACAGTGAAAGCTAACACATATGATGTCATCATCATAACAGTGAAAGCCAACACGTATGATGTCATCATCATAAAAGTGAAAGCTAACACGTATGATGTCATCATCATAACAGTGAAAGCTAACACGTATGATGTCATCATCATAACAGTGAAAGCAAACACGTATGATGTCATCATCATAACAGTGAAAGCTAACACGTATGATGTCATCAGCATAACAGTGAAAGCTAACACGTATGATGTCATCATCATAACAGTGAAAGCCAACACGTATGATGTCATCATCATAACAGTGAAAGCCAACACGTATGATGTCATCATTATAACAGTGAAAGCAAACACGTATGATGTCATCATCATAACAGTGAAAGCTAACACGTATGAAGTCATCATCATCATAACAGTGAAAGCTAACACGTATGATGTCATCATCATCATAACAGTGAAAGCTAACACATATGATGTCATCATCATAACAGTGAAAGCAAACACGTATGATGTCATCATCATAACAGTGAGAGCTAACACGTATGATATCATCAGCATAACAGTGAAAGCTAACACGTATGATGTCATCATCATAACAGTGAAAGCCAACACGTATGATGTCATCATCATAACAGTGAAAGCCAACACGTATGATGTCATCATTATAACAGTGAAAGCAAACACGTATGATGTCATCATCATAACAGTGAAAGCTAACACGTATGATGTCATCATCATAACAGTGAAAGCTAACACGTATGATGTCATCATCATAACAGTGAAAGCTAACACGTATGATGTCATCATCATAACAGTGAAAGCAAACACGTATGATGTCATCATCATAACAGTGAAAGCTAACACGTATGATGTCATCAGCATAACAGTGAAAGCTAACATGTATGATGTCATCATCATAACAGTGAAAGCCAACACGTATGATGTCATCATCATCATAACAGTGAAAGCTAACACGTATGATGTCATCATCATAACAGTGAAAGCTAACACGTATGATGTCATCATCATAACAGTGAAAGCCAACACGTATGATGTCATCATCATAACAGTGAAAGCCAAAACGTATGATGTCATCATTATAACAGTGAAAGCTAACACGTATGATGTCATCATCATCATAACAGTGAAAGCTAACACGTATGATGTCATCAGCATAACAGTGAAAGCTAACACGTATGATGTCATCAGCATAACAGTGAAAGCTAACACGTATGATGTCATCATCATAACAGTGAAAGCTAACATGTATGATGTCATAATCATAACAGTGAAAGCCAACACGTATGATGTCATCATCATACAGGTAGAGCTAAAACGTATGATGTCATCATCATAACAGTGACAGCTAACACGTATGATGTCATCAGCATAACAGTGAAAGCCAACACGTATGATGTCATCATTATAACAGTGAAAGCAAACACGTATGATGTCATCATCATAACAGTGAAAGCTAACATGTATGATGTCATCATTATAACAGTGAAAGCTAACACGTATGATGTCATCATCATAACAGTGAAAGCTAACATGTATGATGTCATCATCATAACAGTGAAAGCTAACATGTATGATGTCATCATCATAACAGTGAAAGCCAACACGTCATCATCATAACAGTGAAAGCAAACACGTATGATGTCATCATCATAACAGTTAGAGCTAACACGTATGATGTCATCATCATAACAGTGAAAGCCAACACGTATGATGTCATCATCATAACAGTGAAAGCTAACACGTATGATGTCATCATCATAACAGTGAAAGCTAACACGTATGATGTCATCATCATCATAACAGTGAAAGCTAACACGTATGATGTCATCAGCATAACAGTGAAAGCTAACATGTATGATGTCATCATCATAACAGTGAAAGCCAACACGTATGATGTCATCATCATCATAACAGTGAAAGCTAACACGTATGATGTCATCATCATAACAGTGAAAGCTAACACGTATGATGTCATCATCATAACAGTGAAAGCCAACACGTATGATGTCATCATCATAACAGTGAAAGCCAACACGTATGATGTCATCATCATAACAGTGAAAGCTAACACGTATGAAGTCATCATCATCATAACAGTGAAAGCTAACACGTATGATGTCATCATCATCATAACAGTGAAAGCTAACACATATGATGTCATCATCATAACAGTGAAAGCCAACACGTATGATGTCATCATCATAAAAGTGAAAGCTAGCACGTATGATGTCATGATCATAACAGTGAAAGCTAACACGTATGATGTCATCATCATAACAGTGAAAGCAAACACGTATGATGTCATCATCATAACAGTGAAAGCTAACACGTATGATGTCATCAGCATAACAGTGAAAGCTAACACGTATGATGTCATCATCATAACAGTGAAAGCCAACACGTATGATGTCATCATTATAACAGTGAAAGCAAACACGTATGATGTCATCATCATAACAGTGAAAGCTAACACGTATGAAGTCATCATCATCATAACAGTGAAAGCTAACATGTAGACGGTGAGCTGACATGAGAAAAAGTGCCTAGAAAATGAATTTCGCTCCCACGTCTAAGCACAACTTGTTCAATGCATTTTTGCATAGATAATACCCTTCTGGACTTTGGGTTAAAAGTTCAGAACATGATACCTAGCCAAATTTTGTCACAAGCCAGAAATGTATATAGAGGTAAATCACAAAAAACGAAAATCGTGTGCTGCAGTTTTGGCTTGTAAAATATGTCTTATTCATTTTGGCAACACAAAATCTTTCTCAAATATCATAAATACATATACCTAACATCTGAAACAAATATTGGTGCCTTAGTATACTCATATGTGAATTTAGATCATGAAATGTAGCAAATTTCTTAAAAAACGATTCAACTGAAGTGATTTGCCCCAGCACAATGAAGCACACACTTATTAAATTTAGCTAAAAGCTTATGTATCATACATTAAAAAAATGTCACAACCTTCTATGTAATCAAAGGTACAAAAGAAGTAACACACCGTGGCCAAAAGTGGCTTAAAATCTAGCAAAATATTACCATGCACCCCAAAACTGGAATAAGGCAAAAATGGACAAGATTAAAATAGATGCAGTAAAGGCCCAAATTGGTATAAAATATGATAAATATTTATTAAAGTAGCAAATTGTTTCACAGCATGTGTCATTTATACCCCCCCCCCCCCCCCACACACACACACACACACACAAACACACACAAAAGACCAAAACAAATTTGAAAAAAAAGGTAATACAGACATTATTTAAGCTTTACCGTTAAAATGGCAGTGTGGCATCTCGATAATCAAACATCTTGATAAAGAAACAAAAGTGGCAAATTTTACATGGTGACATGGTGCGTAATTACTCATCAATATCACTTTCATCTGTGTCATCATCCCATGCACCTCTTTCTTCTGTTTCCTTTGAAACATTTCCACAGTTCTGGCAGTGACATAAATCAGTACAAGACATTTTTGCAGACATACATGAACATCTTTCTGTTTCACATTTGCTTGTCTTGCAACCACAGTGGACTACCTGCAGCACACTATCTGGGGCAGGATTTCTAGTCATCCATCTTACTGTTAACTCCCCATCCTCAATGTACCATCCATTGCCAATGGGTGAAGGGGCACACATCATACCAGTCAGGGAATGTCGCATTACTGCTGCTTGGTAGTTTGCCCTTTTGCAGTGTTGGTGGAGGGCATCACTTGTTGGGGGAATGGACAGTTCTGGCAAAGCTGACGAAAAAGGGAAATATGAGCACATTACACACAGACACACAGACACACACACACACACACACACACACACACACACACACACACACACACACACACACACACACACACACACACACACACACATCAATGATAATCAAATTACTTTAAACATACTCTCATAGCCTTTATGGGGAGAGACTAAATCTATAAATAATAAACTTTTCAGTATGAATATTTTATTATTTTTGTTTCAGTTACCTGTAGCCTGAAGCATCAAGATCTTCGTGCTTCTTAACGCTGTCCACGAACAACTTCCTTAGCTTGTCCATTCTCAGCACCTCTTTGTCAATTATAATCCTTTGACGGATCACTTGGTCACAGAAGAGGTTGTAGCTGTCAGCAAAGGGTTGTCTGAAAACACACACACACACACACACTTAACATGTGCAAAGAGTCATGCTTTCAAAGCTGTATCTTAAGCAAAACTAAATATAAGCTGCATGTTGTTGAAATTTTTTTTACTTTTTAAATGTGAGCAAAATGACAGTACAGTGTAATTACTCACATTTCTTCATCTCTGGTTGCAGTGTGCGTTGCTGTAGACAGTGACAAGAACCTGGTGTACTGTCTGTAACAGGTCCTATGGTACCGGACCTCTATAGCAACACAGTCTTTGTCGTTGATGTGCAGAAGAATGGCAGCATCTTTCTTAATCTCAGCTGCCTTCAGCAACTGGCCTTTAAAAGAAAAATAATTAGAATAAGCTTTATTGGCAAAATCAGAGATTTACAAGTAAAAAAGTGTGTGTGTGTGTGTGTGTCTTGAGTGGGGGGTTGGAGAGGTATTTATGACCCTGTGATTTACGACTCTGTGATGTGAGCTGCTGAACTCCCAGCTAAACATTCCAAGATTCAAGATATCTATTGTCATATGCACAGATAAACAGACAGTCACACTGCACAATGAAAAGCTTGTTTTGCTGGTCCCCCTTGCAAATTCACAAAATATAAATATAAATATAAACTTAAGCTAAATAAAGAATCACAGAATATAAAAATTAAACAAGAATAAACTTAAACTATATTGCACACTTACAATAAACTTACTAAAAATGTAAATGCTAAGGATGTTTAATACTAATAAATATAATAAAATAAAATAAGAAACAAAAATAAAGAAATAAGATAAAGTAAATTAAAGTGTGGATCTTACAACAGATCTATAGTGGGCATGAGTAGACAGAAGCAGTATTGCACATTCAGTTCACAGTGAAGATGATAATGGATGATATGACAATGATGATGTATAAAGTGCACTATGCATTCTTCAATTATTGTAGCAGCAGTGGAGGTGACATGAAGTCACAGCAGGGATGTGGGTAGTGGTCACAGTTCAGTCAGTTCAGGGATGAGGGGTGAGGTGTGAAGGTGTGCGGGGGGAGGGGTGGGGGTTGTGATGTGTAAATCAGTCCAGGGGTGTGTGTGTGTGTGTGGGGGGGAGAGATTGGGGCTGTGGTGTGAAGGTATATGGGGGGATGGGTGGGGCTTCCTTTTCTAGGCCAGTGGTTCTCAAACTTTTAAATTCCAAGGTCTCCCCTTAACTCTGACAGTGTATAAATGGTCCATTTGGTTATTACAAAGTAACAACACATTCTTTCAATCCTACGCTATGTACTGTAACATTATTACTATAGATTCACACACGTGTGTGTGTGTGTGTGTGTGTGTGTGTGTGTGTGTGTGTGTGTGTGTGTGTGTGTGTGTGTGTGTGTGTGTGTGTGTGTCACATACCTGCCGACACGGTTTCTGCTTGTGTGAGTTGATCCCTCTGGCGTTTTCCTCCCACACGAGTGTACTTTTCCACTTTTTGACAAATTATACAGATGGCTGGCAGGACGGGGCCGGCAGAAGCAACGGGCAAACCTGAACGAGATCGAAGTTTCTTTCGGGGAGTTTCAGACGTGCCTGCTGACTGACCTGCGGCTGCAGATGGTTCTCCCACCGCCCGTGCGGTCCTTTTCTCGGCATAAAACAATGCAGATTTATCTGTAAAACGTCGGTAGCATGTTGCGTGAAACCCAGCGTCGTCAGGAATAGCGTCAAAATCTACATCCGAGCAATGTTTATAGATTTCTGCCAGATGCTTGTTCTGGTCTTGCAGACAAAGCCACTGTTTTAAATAGTTTCTGTATGTGTCCCACCGTGTCCGAGTGAAGTGCTGGACGTCCTCATTGTTCACAGATGAAAGATGCATATAGCATCTTTTATTTTCCTCTTTACGCACTTTTTTTCTAACTTTTGAGGTCTTTCGTTCCTCTTCACTCTCGGATGTTGTCGTCGCCATAGCAGGTATGTTGTTAGAATAAAGCTGCTACCTGATTGGTCCATGTGACCAAAACCGCGCCACTCCCCACTAGATATCACTGCGCCTCACTGAAAAATAGTACCGGCTTTCAACACCGATTACACAAAATGGGCTAGGTGTCAATTTCCGAACTTTTGGTATCTTACTTACTACCAGTAAATCTATTTTATGAAGTAAAAATGATGTTGTGCCGTTGGTGTGGGAGCGAAACTGAACGATATGAGCCTTGACCACAGGCACTAATGTATGATGTCATCATCATAACAGTGAAAGCTAACATGTATGATGTCATCATCATAACAGTGAAAGCTAACATGTATGATGTCATCATCATAACAGTGAAAGCTAACATGTATGATGTCATCATCATAACAGTGAAAGCCAACACGTCATCATCATAACAGTGAAAGCAAACACGTATGATGTCATCATCATAACAGTTAGAGCTAACACGTATGATGTCATCATCATAACAGTGAAAGCCAACACGTATGATGTCATCATCATAACAGTGAAAGCTAACACGTATGATGTCATCATCATAACAGTGAAAGCTAACACGTATGAAGTCATCATCATCATAACAGTGAAAGCTAACACGTATGATGTCATCATCATAACAGTGAAAGCTAACATGTATGATGTCATCATCATAACAGTGAAAGCCAACACGTATGATGTCATCATCATCATAACAGTGAAAGCTAACACGTATGATGTCATCATCATAACAGTGAAAGCTAACACGTATGATGTCATCATCATAACAGTGAAAGCCAACACGTATGATGTCATCATCATAACAGTGAAAGCCAACACGTATGATGTCATCATCATAACAGTGAAAGCTAACACGTATGATGTCATCATCATCATAACAGTGAAAGCTAACACGTATGATGTCATCAGCATAACAGTGAAAGCTAACACGTATGATGTCATCAGCATAACAGTGAAAGCTACCATGTATGATGTCATCATCATAACAGTGAAAGCCAACACGTATGATGTCATCAGCATAACAGTGAAAGCTAACACGTATGATGTCATCATCATAACAGTGAAAGCTAACATGTATGATGTCATCATCATAACAGTGAAAGCCAACACGTATGATGTCATCATCATACAGGTAGAGCTAAAACGTATGTCATCATCATAACAGTGACAGCTAACACGTATGATGTCATCAGCATAACAGTGAAAGCCAACACGTATGATGTCATCATTATAACAGTGAAAGCAAACACGTATGATGTCATCATCATAACAGTGAAAGCTAACATGTATGATGTCATCATCAAAACAGTGAAAGCTAACACGTATGATGTCATCATCATAACAGTGAAAGCTAACATGTATGATGTCATCATCATAACAGTGAAAGCCAACACGTCATCATCATAACAGTGAAAGCAAACATGTATGACGTCATCATCATAACAGTGAAAGCCAACACGTATGATGTCATCATCATCATAACAGTGAAAGCTAACACGTATGATGTCATCATCATAACAGTGAAAGCTAACACGTATGATGTCATCATCATAACAGTGAAAGCCAACACGTATGTCATCATCATAACAGTGAAAGCTAACACGTATGCTGTCATCATCATAACAGTGAAAGCTAACACGTATGAAGTCATCATCATAACAGTGAAAGCTAACACGTATGATGTCATCAGCATAACAGTGAAAGCTAACATGTATGATGTCATCATCATAACAGTGAAAGCCAACACGTATGATGTCATCATCATAACAGTGAAAGCTAACACGTATGAAGTCATCATCATAACAGTGAAAGCTAACACGTATGATGTCATCAGCATAACAGTGAAAGCTAACACGTATGATGTCATCATCATAACAGTGAAAGCTAACACGTATGATGTCATCAGCATAACAGTGAAAGCCAACATGTATGATGTCATCATCATAACAGTGAAAGCCAACACATATGATGTCATCATCATCATAACAGTGAAAGCTGACACGTATGATGTCATCATCATAACAGTGAAAGCTAACACGTATGATGTCATCATCATAACAGTGAAAGCCAACACGTATGATGTCATCATCATAACAGTGAAAGCCAACACGTATGATGTCATCATCATAACAGTGAAAGCTAACACGTATGATGTCATCATCATAACAGTGAAAGCTAACACGTATGATGTCATCAGCATAACAGTGAAAGCTAACACGTATGATGTCATCAGCATAACAGTGAAAGCCAACACGTATGATGTCATCAGCATAACAGTGAAAGCTAACACGTATGATGTCATCATCATAACAGTGAAAGCCAACACGTATGATGTCATCATCATACAGGTAGAGCTAAAACGTATGATGTCATCATCATAACAGTGACAGCTAACACGTATGATGTCATCAGCATAACAGTGAAAGTTAACATGTATGATGTCATCAGCATAACAGTGAAAGCTAACATGTATGATGTCATCATCATAACAGTGAAAGTTAACATGTATGATGTCATCAGCATAACAGTGAAAGCTAACATGTATGATGTCATCATCATAACAGTGAAAGCTAACATGTATGATGTCATCATCATAACAGTGAAAGCTAACACGTATGATGTCATCATCATAACAGTGAAAGCTAACATGTATGATGTCATCATCATAACAGTGAAAGTTAACATGTATGATGTCATCAGCATAACAGTGAAAGCTAACATGTATGATGTCATCATCATAACAGTGAAAGCTAACATGTATGATGTCATCATCATAACAGTGAAAGCTAACACGTATGATGTCATCAACATAACAGTGAAAGCTAACATGTATGATGTCATCATCATCATAACAGTGAAAGCTAACACGTATGATGTCATCAACATAACAGTGAAAGCTAACATGTATGATGTCACCTAGTATGTAGATGCTGAAGAGTGCAGGACCAAGAACTGAACCCTGTGGAACTCCACACGTTACCTTAACATAGTCCAAGGTCACATTGTTGTGTGTGTGTGTGTGTGTGTGTGTGCGTGCGTGTGTGTGTGTGTGTGTGTGTGTGTGTGTGTGTGTGTGTGTGTGTGTGTGTGTGTGTGTGTGCGTGCGTGCGTGCGTGCGTGCGTGCGTGCGTGCGTTCGTGCGTGTCCTAGGTGGAAGACTTGGGTCTGGGCGGGGAGATTGTGCCTGTCGCCTACAGCCACGATGCTTCCAAGAGCAGATATTTGTACGTCAACAAGCAGCTTCACAAGATGCCTTCAGGAATAATGTAAGTACATGCAGTACTTCACTGTGTACTCAGGAATAATGTAAGTACATGCAGTACTTCACTGTGTACTCAGGAATAATGTAAGTACATGCAGTACTTCACTGTGTACTCAGGAATAATGTAAGTACATGCAGTACTTCACTGTGTACTCAGGAATAATGTAAGTACATGCAGTACTTCACTGTGTACTCAGGAATAATGTAAGTACATGCAGTACTTCACTGTGTACTCAGGAATAATGTAAGTACATGCAGTACTTCACTGTGTACTCAGAGAAGTAACTATACTCAGAGTACATCAACTCATGTGTTTAGTACACCAAACTTACTTCAACTTAATTATGATGACATTGAAAGTATTTCAGTTTAACATGTGGTGTGTTGCATCAAATACTTTGTCTCCTTTGTTAACTCCTCTTCTAATGTCTGTCTCCTTTGTTAACTCCTCTTCTAATGTCTGTCTCCTTTGTTAACTCCTCTTCTAATGTCTGTCTCCTTTGTTAACTCCTCTTCTAATGTCTGTCTCCCTTGTCAACTCCTCTTCTAATGTCTGTCTCCTTTGTTAACTCCTTTTCTAATGTCTGTCTCCCTTGTTAACTCCTCTTCTAATGTCTGTCTCCTTTGTTAACTCCTCTTCTAATGTCTGTCTCCTTTGTTAACTCCTCTTCTAATGTCTGTCTCCCTTGTCAACTCCTCTTCTAATGTCTGTCTCCTTTGTTAACTCCTCTTCTAATGTCTGTCTCCTTTGTTAACTCCTCTTCTAATGTCTGTCTCCTTTGTTAACTCCTCTTCTGATGTCTTTCTCCTTTGTTAACTCCTCTTCTGATGTCTGTCTCCTTTGTTAACTCCTCTTCTAATGTCTGTCTCCTTTGTTAACTCCTCTTCTAATGTCTGTCTCCTTTGTTAACTCCTCTTCTAATGTCTGTCTCCCTTGTCAACTCCTCTTCTAATGTCTGTCTCCTTTGTTAACTCCTCTTCTAATGTCTGTCTCCTTTGTTAACTCCTCTTCTAATGTCTGTCTCCCTTGTCAACTCCTCTTCTAATGTCTGTCTCCTTTGTTAACTCCTCTTCTAATGTCTGTCTCCTTTGTTAACTCCTCTTCTAATGTCTGTCTCCTTTGTTAACTCCTCTTCTAATGTCTGTCACCTTTGTTAACTCCTCTTCTAATGTCTGTCTGCTTTGTTAACTCCTCTTCTAATGTCTGTCTCCCTTGTCAACTCCTCTTCTAATGTCTGTCTCCTTTGTTGACTCCTCTTCTAATGTCTGTCTCCTTTGTTAACTCCTCTTCTAATGTCTGTCTCCCTTGTCAACTCCTCTTCTAATGTCTGTCTCCTTTGTTAACTCCTCTTCTAATGTCTGTCTCCCTTGTTAACTCCTCTTCTAATGTCTGTCTCCTTTGTTAACTCCTCTTCTGTCTGTCTCCTTTGTTAACTCCTCTTCTAATGTCTGTCTCCCTTGTCAACTCCTCTTCTAATGTCTGTCTCCTTTGTTAACTCCTCTTCTAATGTCTGTCTCCTTTGTTAACTCCTCTTCTAATGTCTGTCTCCTTTGTTAACTCCTCTTCTAATGTCTGTCTCCTTTGTTAACTCCTCTTCTAATGTCTGTCTCCTTTGTTAACTCCTCTTCTAATGTCTGTCTCCCTTGTCAACTCCTCTTCTAATGTCTGTCTCCTTTGTTAACTCCTCTTCTAATGTCTGTCTCCTTTGTTAACTCCTCTTCTAATGTCTGTCTCCTTTGTTAACTCCTCTTCTAATGTCTGTCTCCCTTGTCAACTCCTCTTCTAATGTCTGTCTCCTTTGTTAACTCCTCTTCTAATGTCTGTCTCCCTTGTTAACTCCTCTTGTAATGTCTGTCTCCTTTGTTAACTCCTCTTCTGATGTCTGTCTCCTTTGTTAACTCCTCTTGTCTGTCTCCTTTGTTAACTCCTCTTCTGATGTCTGTCTCCTTTGTTAACTCCTCTTGTCTGTCTCCTTTGTTAACTCCTCTTCTGATGTCTGTCTCCTTTGTTAACTCCTCTTCTGATGTCTGTCTCCTTTGTTAACTCCTCTTGTCTGTCTCCTTTGTTAACTCCTCTTCTGATGTCTGTCTCCTTTGTTAACTCCTCTTCTATTGTCTGTCTCCTTTGTTAACTCCTCTTCTAATGTCTGTCTCCTTTGTTAATGCCTCTTCTAATGTCTGTCTCCTTTGTTAACTCCTCTTCTAATGTCTGTCTCCCTTGTCAACTCCTCTTCTAATGTCTGTCTCCTTTGTTAACTCCTCTTCTAATGTCTGTCTCCCTTGTCAACTCCTCTTCTAATGTCTGTCTCCTTTGTTAACTCCTCTTCTAATGTCTGTCTCCCTTGTCAACTCCTCTTCTAATGTCTGTCTCCTTTGTTAACTCCTCTTCTAATGTCTGTCTCCTTTGTTAACTCCTCTTCTAATGTCTGTCTCCTTTGTCAACTCCTCTTCTAATGTCTTACTCCTTTGTCAACTCCTCTTCTAATGTCTGTCTCCTTTGTTAACTCCTCTTCTAATGTCTGTCTCCTTTGTCAACTCTTCTAATGTCTGTCTCCTTTGTTAACTCCTCTTCTAATGTCTGTCTCCCTTGTCAACTCTTCTTCTAATGTCTGTCTCCTTTGTTAACTCCTCTTCTAATGTCTGTCTCCCTTGTCAACTCCTCTTCTAATGTCTGTCTCCTTTGTTAACTCCTCTTCTAATGTCTGTCTGCTTTGTTAACTCCTCTTCTAATGTCTGTCTCCTTTGTCAACTCCTCTTCTAATGTCTTACTCCTTTGTCAACTCCTCTTCTAATGTCTGTCTCCTTTGTTAACTCCTCTTCTAATGTCTGTCTCCTTTGTTAACTCCTCTTCTAATGTCTGTCTCCCTTGTCAACTCCTCTTCTGATGTCTGTCTCCTTTGTTAACTCCTCTTCTAATGTCTGTCTCCCTTGTTAACTCCTCTTCTAATGTCCGTCTCCTTTGTTAACTCCTCTTCTAATGTCTGTCTCCTTTGTTAACTCCTCTTCTAATGTCTGTCTCCCTTGTCAACTCCTCTTCTAATGTCTGTCTCTCTTGTCAACTCCTCTTCTAATGTCTGTCTCCTTTGTTAACTCCTCTTCTAATGTCTGTCTCCCTTGTTAACTCCTCTTCTAATGTCTGTCTCCTTTGTTAACTCCTCTTCTAATGTCTGTCTCCTTTGTTAACTCCTCTTCTAATGTCTGTCTCCCTTGTCAACTCCTCTTCTAATGTCTGTCTCTCTTGTCAACTCCTCTTCTAATGTCTGTCTCCTTTGTTAACTCCTCTTCTAATGTCTGTCTCCTTTGTTAACTCCTCTTCTAATGTCTGTCTCCCTTGTCAACTCCTCTTCTAATGTCTGTCTCCCTTGTCAACTCCTCTTTTAATGTCTGTCTCCTTTGTTAACTCCTCTTCTAATGTCTGTCTCTCTTGTCAACTCCTCTTCTAATGTCTGTCTCATTTGTTAACTCCTCTTCTAATGTCTGTCTCCCTTGTCAACTCCTCTTCTAATGTCTGTCTCCCTTGTTAACTCCTCTTCTAATGTCTGTCTCCCTTGTCAACTCCTCTTCTAATGTCTGTCTCCCTTGTCAACTCCTCTTCTAATGTCTGTCTCTCTTGTCAACTCCTCTTCTAATGTCTGTCTCCTTTGTTAACTCCTCTTCTAATGTCTGTCTCCCTTGTCAACTCCTCTTCTAATGTCTGTCTCCTTTGTTAACTCCTCTTCTAATGTCTGTCTCCCTTGTCAACTCCTCTTCTAATGTCTGTCTCCTTTGTCAACTCCTCTTCTAATGTCTGTCTCCTTTGTTAACTCCTCTTCTAATGTCTGTCTCCCTTGTCAACTCCTCTTCTAATGTCTGTCTCCTTTGTCAACTCCTCTTCTAATGTCTGTCTCCCTTGTCAACTCCTCTTCTAATGTCTGTCTCCTTTGTCAACTCCTCTTCTAATGTCTGTCTCCTTTGTTAACTCCTCTTCTAATGTCTGTCTCCCTTGTCAACTCCTCTTCTAATGTCTGTCTCATTTGTTAACTCCTCTTCTAATGTCTGTCTCCCTTGTCAACTCTTCTTCTAATGTCTGTCTCCCTTGTTAACTCCTCTTCTAATGTCTGTCTCCCTTGTCAACTCCTCTTCTAATGTCTGTCTCCCTTGTCAACTCCTCTTCTAATGTCTGTCTCTCTTGTCAACTCCTCTTCTAATGTCTGTCTCCTTTGTTAACTCCTCTTCTAATGTCTGTCTCCCTTGTCAACTCCTCTTCTAATGTCTGTCTCCTTTGTTAACTCCTCTTCTAATGTCTGTCTCCCTTGTCAACTCCTCTTCTAATGTCTGTCTCCTTTGTCAACTCCTCTTCTAATGTCTGTCTCCTTTGTTAACTCCTCTTCTAATGTCTGTCTCCCTTGTCAACTCCTCTTCTAATGTCTGTCTCCTTTGTCAACTCCTCTTCTAATGTCTGTCTCCCTTGTCAACTCCTCTTCTAATGTCTGTCTCCTTTGTCAACTCCTCTTCTAATGTCTGTCTCTCTTGTCAACTCCTCTTCTTTGGTGTCCAGAGGACTGCTGAGGACAATGCCTCCCTTCTCACGTCCGCTGATCTTCAGCGTTGCCATGGAGATGTTTGTGAAGAAGAGACATCAGCAAGACGAGTCGGTCCATGCCTTTGTGTGTCGCAGGCTTGGCAAAGAGGTCCTCACAGTACACTCCAAATACACAAATACTTTCGTCAAACATAGTACAACATATCTGACAGTACATGCAGTATTTGTTGTGGCTCACGTGGTAGAACAACACATCCAGCTTCTGCCATCCTGACTTTGTGTCCTTGGGCAAGACATTTCACTCTCGCACCTTTGTAAACAGCAGGACTGCTTGTATCGCACATGATATCACACACATGCTTGTATCGCACATGATTCCACACACATGCTTGCATCACACATGATATCAAACACATGCTTGTATTGCATACGATATTACACACATGCTTTTATCGCACATGATATCACACATGCTTTTATCGCACATGATATCACACACATGCTTGTATCGCACATGATTCCACACACATGCTTGCATCACACATGATATCAAACACATGCTTGTATTGCATATGATATCACACACATGCTTGTATCGCACATTATATCACACACAAGGAAACATGCTGCAGCATTGCTTGTATCACACATGATATCACACACACATTCTCGTATTGCACATACCACACACAAGCAAACTCGCTGCAGAACTGTTTGTATTGCATATGATATCATAGACGTGCTTGTATTGCACAAGATATCCCACACATGCTTGTATTGCACATATTAAACACATGCTTGTATTACACATGATTCCACACACACACTTGTATCGCACATGATATCACACACGTGCTTGTATCACACATGATATCAAACACATGCTTGTATCGCACATTATATCACACATGCTTGTATCACACGTGATATCATACACAAGCTTGTATCACACATGATGTCACACACAAGTAAACACGCTGCAGGACTGCTTGTATCACACATGATATCATACACATGCTTGTATTGCACATGATATCACACACATGCTTGTATTGCACATGATATCACACACAAGTAAATATGCTGCAGGACTGCTTGTATCGCACATGATATCACACACATGCTTTTATTGCACATGAGATCACACACATGCTTGTATCTCACATATCACACACAAGTAAACACGCTGCAGGACTGCTTGTATCGCACATGATATCACACACATGCTTGTATTGCACATGATATCACACATAAGTAAATATGCTGCAGGACTGCTTGTATCGCACATGATATCACACACATGCTTTTATTGCACATGAGATCACACACATGCTTGTATCTCACATATCACACACAAGTAAACACGCTGCAGGACTGCTTGTATCGCACATGATATCACACATGCTTTTATTGCACATGAGACCACACGCATGCTTGTATCGCACATGATATCGCACACAAGTAAACATGCTGCACGACTGCTTGTATCGCACATGATGTCACACACATGCTTGTATTGCACATGATATCACACACAAGTAAACATGCTGCAGGACTGCTTGTATCGCACATATCACACACATGCTTGTATCGCACACAAGTAAACATGCTGCAGGACTGCTTGTATCGCACATGATATCATGCACATGCTAGAATGGCACATGATGATGATGATGTGTGTGTTCCCTGCTAGCTTGCAGATATCGCAGTAGACAGTCTGTGTCGGGGTGTGTTTGCTGGAGACTGCAGGAAGTTGAGCGTGCGCTCTTGTTTTCCTGCCCTCTACAACGCTGAGCAGCACAGAGGTTCCCTCACACTCGGCATGCTGCTGGGATCAGGTAGGTTTTACTATGCACCACTCTACATGCTAACATGCTGTACTAGTCTACATGCTAACATGCTGTACTAGTCTACATGCTAACATGCTGTACTAGTCTACATGCTAACATGCTGTACTAGTCTACATGCTAACATGCTGTACTAGTCTACATGCTAACATGCTGTACTAGTCTACATGCTAACATGCTGTACTAGTCCACATGCAGGACTCTAGATGCTAACATGCTGTACTAGTCCACATGCAGGACTCTAAATGCTAACATGCTGTACTAGTCCACATGCAGGACTCTAAATGCTAACATGCTGTACTAGTCTACATGCTAACATGCTGTACTAGTCCACATGCAGGACTCTAAATGCTAACATGCTGTACTAGTCCACATGCAGGACTCTAAATGCTAACATGCTGTACTAGTCCACATGCAGGACTCTAGATGCTAAGGGAGTTTTCATCGTGGCAGAGGACTTTAACCAAGCTAACATGAAAACTGTGTTCCCTCATTACCATCAATATATGAATGTTGCAACCAGGGGTGGAAGTACATTGGACATGGTGTATAGCAATATTAAACATGCATATAAAGCTGCACCACGCCCCCACCTCGGCTCCTCAGACCATCTATCTGTGATGCTAATTCCTGCATACAAAGCCCCTGCTGACCAGGAAGCAAGCTACAGTGAAGCAGGTGAGGACCTGGCCAGAGGGAGCCATGTCAGCATTACAAGACTGCTTGGAAACCAGACTGGGACATGTTCAAAGCAGCCACCACACATGTGTGGAGGAGTATGCAGAGTCTGGGTCCGCATACATTCAGAAGTGCATGGAGGATGTCAGTGTGATCAAGAACATCCCCACACGGGCCAACGACAAACCCTGGATGAACAGTGAGGTACGTGCAGTGCTGAAGGCTCGGAACAAGGCTTTCAAGTCTGGCGACATGGTGGCATTAGAATCCGCCAGAGCTAACCTGAACCGTGCCATTAGGGTTGCAAAGCGTGCTCACAGTCAGAGAGTGCAGGACTTCTTTGAGAACCCTACAAACACTAGAGGAATGTGGCAGGTCATACATGTCATCACGGACTATAAAGCTGCCCCCCGTCCCTGTGACAACAGTATCAGCTTCCTAGATGACCTTAACAACTACTTTGCAAGGTTTGAGGCACTTAACACCACTCCGGCGAGAAAATCCATCCCTTGCCCTGATGAGCAGCCGCTCAACCTGGATATAGCGGATGTCCGGGAAACCCTGAGGAGAGTAAACCCCCGGAAAGCACCGGGACCTGATGACATTCCGGGCAAGGTGCTTAGGGGGTGTGCAGACCAGCTGGCTGGGGCTCTCACAGACATCTTCAACATCTCGCTGACCCAGGCTGTGGTACCATCAGGTTTTAAGACGGCCACAATCATCCCAGTGCCTAAAAAACCCACAATCTCCTCCCTCAATGATTACCGCCCTGTTGCACTCACCCCCATCATAATGAAGGCTGGTAAAGGAATATATTGTCTCCAGACTTCCCCCCACATTCGACCCATACCAGTTTGCTTATCGCCCTAACCGCTCCACAGAGGACGCCATCTCCTCTGCACTCCACCTGAGCTTAGAACATCTGGAAGGAAAGGACACACACATGCGGATGTTGTTCCTGGACTTCAGCTCAGTATTCAACACCATCATCCCGCAGCACTTGGTGAGCAAACCTTGGATTCAGTACCCCCCTATGCAACTGGCTGCTAGACTTCCTCACAGACAGACCCCAATCTGTGAGAGTGGGCGACAACACCTCCAGTGCCATCTCCCTGAGCACCGGCTCCCCCCAGGGCTGCGTCCTGAGTCCACGTTGATGACTCATGACTGCTGTGCCAGGTCCACTACTAACCACATTGTGAAGTACACAACAGAAGTGGGCCTCATCCGTGACAACAACCACAAGGACTACAGGGAGGTGAAACATCTGGTTGACTGGTGCAGAACCAACAACCTGGTCCTGAATGTCAACAAGACCAAGGAGATCATGGTTGACTTCAGGAAGCACCAGTCCAGCCACGCTCCACTCTTCATCAACGGCACAGCGGTGGAGATAGTAAGCAGCACCAAGTTCCTGGGGGTGCAGATAACTGACAATATAACCTGGTCCCTACACACCGGAGCTCTTGTAAAAAGAGCTCAGCAGCACATGCACTTTCTGCGTGGGATGAAAAGAGCACAGCTCCCTCCCCCCATTCTTAGCACATTCTACAGAGGCACTATAGAGACCACCTGCATCTGTCTGGACTGGAGCCTGCAGGGCCTCAGACTGGAAGTCTCTCCAGAGAGTGGTGAGGACGGTGGAAAAGATCATCAGGACTCCTCTTCCTCCTATCCAGGAGATGGCAAAAAGCCGCTGCCTGACCAGGGCTCAGAAAATCTGCAGAGACTCCTCCCACCCCCACCATGGACTGTTTTCACTGCTGGACTCTAGAAGGAGGTTCCGCAGCCTCCGTAGCAGAACCTCCAGGTTCTGTAACAGCTTCTTCCCTCAGGCCGTAAGACTCTTGAACGCATCATAATAATCCCCTCAACTCCCCCCAAAATGGATTACTGGCTGGAATATAAAGACAATATAACATACATCCATAAACCTGGATTATATTTATCTGTACAGTAATCTATTGATTTATATCTGCACATTATTGCTCTTTTATCCTGCACTACCATGAGCTAATGCAACTTCTTATCTGTACTGTAAAGTTCACATTTGAATGACAATAAAAAGGAAGTTTAAGTTTAAGTCTAACATGGTGTAGTAGTCCACATGTAGCAGTCTAGATGCTAACATGGTGTAGCAGTCTAGATGCTAACATGGTGTAGCAGTCTAGATGCTGACATGGTGTAGTAGTCTAGATGCTAACATGGTGTAGCAGTCTAGATGCTAACATGGTGTAGTAGTCCACATGTAGCAGTCTAGATGCTCACATGGTGTAGCAGTCTAGATGCTAACATGGTGTAGTAGTCTAGATGCTAACATGGTGTAGCAGTCTAGATGCTAACATGGTGTAGTAGTCTAGATGCTAACATGGTGTAGTGGTCTAGATGCTAACATGGTGTAGCAGTCTAGATGCTAACATGGTGTAGCAGTCTAGATGCTAACATGGTGTAGTATTCTAGATGCTAACATGGTGTAGTAGTCTAGATGCTAACATGGTGTAGCAGTCTAGATGCTAACATGGTGTAGCAGTCTAGATGCTAACATGGTGTAGTAGTCTAGATGCTAACATGGTGTAGTAGTCTAGATGCTAACATGGTGTAGTAGTCTAGATGCTAACATGGTGTAGCAGTCTAGATGCTAACATGGTGTAGTATTCTAGATGCTAACATGGTGTAGTATTCTAGATGCTAACATGGTGTAGTAGTCTAGATGCTAACATGGTGTAGCAGTCTAGATGCTAACATGGTGTAGCAGTCTAGATGCTAACATGGTGTAGCCGTCTAGATGCTAACATGGTGTAGCAGTCTAGATGCTAACATGGTGTAGCAGTCTAGATGCTAACATGGTGTAGTAGTCTAGATGCTAACATGGTGTAGCAGTCTAGATGCTAACATGGTGTTTGTGTGTCCTGCAGGGACGTCCAAGGTGGTTCCTCCTGGTTCTCTTAGCCGGAGGTCAGTGAAGGAGTCCTGGTCTCAGTGGTCTCTCAGACGGGGTCTGGAGTCGCTCCCAGAGTCCATAGGTGACTTCCTCCAACACAGCAGCAGGGCCCTGGTGCACCTGGACTCACCTGTGACACACCTCAGTCCTACAGCCACCGGGTGGACGGTAAGGTGACACACACCAACTGGACTCTCATCTTCTTCAACTTATATTGTGTGTGTGTGTGTGTGTGTGTGTGTGTGTGTGTGTGTGTGTGTGTGTGCGCAGATCCACATGGAGGATGGGATGATATCAGCTGACCATATTGTATCTGCTCTGCCTGCTAAAGGTTGGTCACATGTTGTCATTCTCTGGAAAAAAGGTATAATCTCACCTTATAATTGGCTGTGACGCATGAGCAAAACAACATGATGATTGTTCTCCACACACCTTTCTGGGAGAAAACACTGGGATTAGGAGTAGAAAGTTACACAACCTGCTACCTCCTCACACAACCTGCTACCTCCCCACACAACCTGCTACCTCCTCACACAACCTGCTACCTCCTCACACAACCTGCTACCTCCTCACACAACCTGCTACCTCCTCACACACAACCTGCTACCTCCTCACACACAACCTGCTACCTCCTCACACACAACCTGCTACCTCCCCACACACAACCTGCTACCTCCTCACACACAACCTGCTACCTCCTCACACACAACCTGCTACCTCCTCTCACACAACCTGCTACCTCCTCTCACACAACCTGCTACCTCCTCACACAACCTGCTACCTCCTCACACACAACCTGCTACCTCCTCACACAACCTGCTACCTCCTCACACACAACCTGCTACCTCCTCACACACAACCTGCTACCTCCTCACACACAACCTGCTACCTCCTCACACACAACCTGCTACCTCCTCACACAACCTGCTTCCTCCTCACACACAACCTGCTACCTCCTCACACACAACCTGCTACCTCCTCACACACAACCTGCTACCTCCTCACACACAACCTGCTACCTCCTCACACACAACCTGCTACCTCCTCACACACAACCTGCTACCTCCTCACACACAACCTGCTACCTCCTCACACAACCTGCTACCTCCTCACACACAACCTGCTACCTCCTCACACACAACCTGCTACCTCCTCACACACAACCTGCTACCTCCTCACACACAACCTGCTACCTCCTCACACAACCTGCTACCTCCTCACACACAACCTGCTACCTCCTCACACACAACCTGCTACCTCCTCACACAACCTGCTACCTCCTCACACACAACCTGCTACCTCCTCACACAACCTGCTACCTCCTCACACACAACTTGCTACCTCCTCACACACAACCTGCTACCTCCTCACACACAACCTGCTACCTCCTCACACAACCTGCTACCTCCTCACACACAACCTGCTACCTCCTCACACACAACCTGCTACCTCCTCACACACAACCTGCTACCTCCTCACACAACCTGCTACCTCCTCACACACAACCTGCTACCTCCTCACACAACCTGCTACCTCCTCACACACAACCTGCTACCTCCTCACACACAACCTGCTACCTCCTCACATGTCGGTACCTCCTCACACACAACCTGCTACCTCCTCACACAACCTGCTACCTCCTCACACACAACCTGCTACCTCCTCACACAACCTGCTACCTCCTCACACACAACCTGCTACCTCCTCACACACAACCTGCTACCTCCTCACACACAACCTGCTACCTCCTCACACACAACCTGCTACCTCCTCACACACAACCTGCTACCTCCTCACACACAACCTGCTACCTCCTCACACACAACCTGCTACCTCCTCACACACAACCTGCTACCTCCTCACACAACCTGCTACCTCCTCACATGTCGGTACCTCCACAATATCATGATGATGTCATCAATCATGTGACTTTGTGTGTTCAGTGCTCTCGGCCGTCCTGCCCTCCTCCTGCCTGCCTCTCATCCAGCAGCTGCAGGACATCTCCAGTGTGACTGTGGCTGTGGTCAACCTCCAGTATGAAGGCTGTGTGCTTCCTGTTAGGGTGAGAAACTTCCTTCACTAGTAACTTCCCCTCATTGTACTACTACTGAAACAGATCTACTAGTAACCCTCATTGTACTACTACTGAAACAGATCTACTAGTAACCATCATTGTACTACTACTGAAACAGACCTACTAGTAACCATCATTGTACTACTACTGAAACAGATCTACTAGTAACCATCATTGTACTACTACTGAAACAGATCTACTAGTAACCATCATTGTACTACTACTGAAACAGACCTACTAGTAACCATCATTGTACTACTACTGAAACAGATCTACTAGTAACCATCATTGTACTACTACTGAAACAGATCTACTAGTAACCATCATTGTACTACTACTGAAACAGATCTACTAGTAACCATCATTGTACTACTACTGAAACAGACCTACTAGTAACCATCATTGTACTACTACTGAAACAGATCTACTAGTAACCATCATTGTACTACTACTGAAACAGACCTACTAGTAACCATCATTGTACTACTACTGAAACAGATCTACTAGTAACCATCATTGTACTACTACTGAAACAGATCTACTAGTAACCATCATTGTACTACTACTGAAACAGACCTACTAGTAACCATCATTGTACTACTACTGAAACAGACCTACTAGTAACCATCATTGTACTACTACTGAAACAGACCTACTAGTAACCATCATTGTACTACTACTGAAACAGACCTACTAGTAACCATCATTGTACTACTACTGAAACAGATCTACTAGTAACCATCATTGTACTACTACTGAAACAGATCTACTAGTAACCATCATTGTACTACTACTGAAACAGATCTACTAGTAACCATCATTGTACTACTACTGAAACAGATCTACTAGTAACCATCATTGTACTACTACTGAAACAGATCTACTAGTAACCATCATTGTACTACTACTGAAACAGACCTACTAGTAACCATCATTGTACTACTACTAACACATATTTATTTACTTTCATCTACTAGTGCTGCCAACATGTTGTGTAGGCACACCCAACATGTTGTGTAGGCACACGGTCCTGACTAGTGCCGCCAACGTGTTGTGTAGGCACACGGTCCTGACTAGTGCACCCAACATGTTGTGTAGGCACACGGTCCCGACTAGTGCCGCCAACGTGTTGTGTAGGCACACGGTCCTGACTAGTGCACCCAACATGTTGTGTAGGCACACGGTCCCGACTAGTGCCGCCAACGTGTTGTGTAGGCACACGGTCCTGACTAGTGCCGCCAACGTGTTGTGTAGGCACACGGTCCTGACTAGTGCACCCAACATGTTGTGTAGGCACACGGTCCCGACTAGTGCCGCCAACGTGTTGTGTAGGCACACGGTCCCGACTAGTGCCGCCAACGTGTTGTGTAGGCACACGGTCCCGACTAGTGCCACCAACGTGTTGTGTAGGCACACGGTCCCGACTAGTGCACCCAACGTGTTGTGTAGGCACACGGTCCTGACTAGTGCACCCAACGTGTTGTGTAGGCACACGGTCCCGACTAGTGCCGCAAACGTGTTGTGTAGGCACACGGTCCTGACTAGTGCACCCAACGTGTTGTGTAGGCACACGGTCCCGACTAGTGCCGCAAACGTGTTGTGTAGGCACACGGTCCCGACTAGTGCCGCCAACGTGTTGTGTAGGCACACGGTCCCGACTAGTGCCGCCAACGTGTTGTGTAGGCACACGGTCCCGACTAGTGCACCCAACGTGTTGTGTAGGCACACGGTCCTGACTAGGGTTATGTCAGCTGGGACTAGAGACTAACTGTACTACAGTAGGACACTAACTGTACTACTGAAGTACACTAACTGTACTACTGGAGTACACTAACTGTACTACTGGAGTACACTAACTGTACTACTGGAGTACACTAACTGTACTACTGGAGTACACTAACTGTACTACTGAAGTACACTAACTGTACTACTGGAGTACACTAACTGTACTACTGTAGTACACTAACTGTACTACTGAAGTACACTAACTGTACTACTGTAGTACACTAACTGTACTACTGAAGTACACTAACTGTACTACTGTAGTACACTAACTGTACTACTGAAGTACACTAACTGTACTACTGTAGTACACTAACTGTACTACTGTAGTACACTAACTGTACTACTGTAGTACACTAACTGATCAAATGAAAAGCATGACTGAGTGGTTTGGCATTCAGTTCCCATCAGTTTTAATTTTCAATAATAACCATTTGGTATATTCAGAATGGGATGTGGGTGAGGGGGGCACAGGGTAATGAAGGCAGGGTAGACCCTGGACAAGGAAGGCGGTGTAGATAGAACCTGGGCAAAGAAGACTGGGTAGACCCTGGACATTGAAGACGGGGTAGACCCTGGACAAGGAAGACGGGGTACACCCTGGACAAGGAAGACGGGGTGGACCCTGGACAAGGAAGGCAATGTAGACAGACCCTGGACAAGGAAGACGGGGTGGATAGACCCTGGACAAGGAAGGCAGGGTAGACAGACCCTGGACAGAGAAGACGGGGTAGATAGACCCTGGACAAGGAAGATGGGGTAAATAGACCCTGGACAAGGAAGACGGGGTAGATAGACCCTGGACAAGGAAGATGGGGTAAATAGACCCTGGACAAGGAAGACGGGGTGGACCCTGGACAAGGAAGGCAAGGTAGACAGACCCTGGACAAAGAAGACGGGGTAGATAGACCCTGGACAAGAAAGGCGGGGTAAATAGACCCTGGACAAGGAAGACGGGGTAGATAGACCCTGGACAAGGAAGGCAGGGTAGACAGACCCTGGACAGAGAAGACGGGGTAGATAGACCCTGGACAAGGAAGATGAGGTAGTTAGACCCTGAACAAGGAAGATGAGGTAGTTAGACCCTGAACAAGGAAGAGGAGGTAGTTAGACCCTGGACAAGGAAGATGAGGTAGATAGACCCTGGACAAGGAAGACAGGGTAGATAGACCCTGGACAAGGAAGATGAGGTAGATAGACCCTGGACAAGGAAGACAGGGTAGATAGACCCTGGACAAGGAAGACAGGGTAGATAGACCCTGGACAAGGAAGATGAGGTAGTTAGACCCTGGACAAGGAAGATGAGATAGTTAGACCCTGGAAAAGGAAGATGGGGTAGTTAGACCCTGGACAAGGAAGATGGGGTAGTTAGACCCTGGACAAGGAAGATGAGGTAGTTAGACCCTGGACAAGGAAGATGAGGTAGATAGACCCTGGACAAGGAATATGGGGTAAATAGACCCTGGACAAGGAAGATGGGGTAGTTAGACCCTGGACAAGGAAGATGAGGTAGTTAGACCCTGGACAAGGAAGATGAGGTAGATAGACCCTGGACAAGGAAGACAGGGTAGATAGACCCTGGACAAGGAAGACAGGGTAGATAGACCCTGGACAAGGAAGATGAGGTAGATAGACCCTGGACAAGGAAGATGAGGTAGATAGACCCTGGACAAGGAAGATGAGATAGTTAGACCCTGGAAAAGGAAGATGGGGTAGTTAGACCCTGGACAAGGAAGATGGGGTAGTTAGACCCTGGACAAGGAAGATGAGGTAGTTAGACCCTGGACAAGGAAGATGAGGTAGATAGACCCTGGACAAGGAAGACAGGGTAGATAGACCCTGGACAAGGAATATGGGGTAAATAGACCCTGGACAAGTAAGATGGGGTAGTTAGACCCTGGACAAGGAAGATGAGGTAGTTAGACCCTGGACAAGGAAGATGAGGTAGATAGACCCTGGACAAGGAAGACAGGGTAGATAGACCCTGGACAAGGAATATGGGGTAAATAGACCCTGGACAAGGAAGATGGGGTAGTTAGACCCTGGACAAGGAAGATGAGGTAGTTAGACCCTGGACAAGGAAGATGAGGTAGTTAGACCCTGGACAAGGAAGATGAGGTAGATAGACCCTGGACAAGGAAGATGAGGTAGTTAGACCCTGGACAAGGAAGATGAGGTAGTTAGACCCTGGACAAGGAAGATGAGGTAGAAAAACCCTGGACAAGGAAGATGGGGTAGATAGACCCTGGACAAGGAAGGCGGGGTAGATAGACCCTGGACAAGGAAGATGAGGTAGTTAGACCCTGGACAAGGAAGACAGGGTAGATAGACCCTGGACAAGGAAGATGAGGTAGATAGACCCTGGACAAGGAAGATGAGGTAGTTAGACCCTGGACAAGGAAGACGGGATAAATAGACCCTGGACAAGGAATATGGGGTAAATAGACCCTGGACAAGGAAGATGGGGTAGTTAGACCCTGGACAAGGAAGATGAGGTAGTTAGACCCTGGACAAGGAAGATGAGGTAGGTAGACCCTGGACAAGGAAGATGAGGTAGTTAGACCCTGGACAAGGAAGATGAGGTAGTTAGACCCTGGACAAGGAAGATGAGGTAGGTAGACCCTGGACAAGGAAGATGAGGTAGTTAGACCCTGGACAAGGAAGATCAATCAATCAATCAATGTTTATTTATATAGCCCTAAATCACAAGTGTCTCAAAGGGCTGTACAAGCCACAACGACATCCTCGGTGTCGAGTGGGTCTGACATAATATTGTGAAAGTCCAACACATCAGCGAAAGTCCAGTCCATGGTGGGGCCAGCGGGAACCATCCCGAGCGGAGACGGGTCAGCAGCGTAGAGATGTCCCCATCTGATGGACAGGCTAGCGGTCCACCCCGGAGCAGAGTAGAAAAGAAAAGAAAAGAAACGGCAGATCAACTGGTCTAAAAATAGATAGAAGGAAGATGAGGTAGTTAGACCCTGGACAAGGAAGACAGGGTAGATAGACCCTGGACAAGGAAGGCGGGGTAGGTAGACCCTGGACAAGGAAGATGAGGTAGTTAGACCCTGGACAAGGAAGACAGGGTAGATAGACCCTGGACAAGGAAGGCGGGGTAGGTAGACCCTGGACAAGGAAGATGAGGTAGTTAGACCCTGGACAATCAAGATGAGGTAGTTAGACCCTGGACAAGGAAGATGAGGTAGTTAGACCCTGGACAAGGAAGATGAGGTAGTTAGACACTGGACAAGGAAGATGAGGTAGTTAGACCCTGGACAAGGAAGATGAGGTAGTTAGACCCTGGACAAGGAAGATGAGGTAGATAGACACTGGACAAGGAAGATGAGGTAGTTAGACCCTGGACAAGGAAGATGAGGTAGTTAGACCCTGGACAAGGAAGATGAGGTAGATAGACCCTGGACAAGGAAGATGAGGTAGTTAGACCCTGGACAAGGAAGATGAGGTAGTTAGACCCTGGACAAGGAAGATGAGGTAGATAGACCCTGGACAAGGAAGATGAGGTAGTTAGACCCTGGACAAGGAAGATGAGGTAGTTAGACCCTGGACAAGGAAGATGGGGTAGATAGACCCTGGACAAGGAAGGCGGGGTAGATAGACCCTGGACAAGGAAGATGAGGTAGTTAGACCCTGGACAAGGAAGACAGGGTAGATAGACCCTGGACAAGGAAGACAGGGTAGATAGACCCTGGACAAGGAAGATGAGGTAGATAGACCCTGGACAAGGAAGATGAGGTAGTTAGACCCTGGACAAGGAAGACGGGATAAATAGACCCTGGACAAGGAAGACAGGGTAGATAGACCCTGGACAAGGAATATGGGGTAAATAGACCCTGGACAAGGAAGATGGGGTAGTTAGACCCTGGACAAGGAAGATGAGGTAGTTAGACCCTGGACAAGGAAGACAGGGTAGATAGACCCTGGACAAGGAAGACAGGGTAGATAGACCCTGGACAAGGAAGATGAGGTAGATAGACCCTGGACAAGGAAGACGGGATAAATAGACCCTGGACAAGGAAGACAGGGTAGATAGACCCTGGACAAGGAAGATGAGGTAGATAGACCCTGGACAAGGAAGATGAGGTAGTTAGACCCTGGACAAGGAAGACGGGATAAATAGACCCTGGACAAGGATGACAGGGTAGATAGACCCTGGACAAGGAATATGGGGTAGATAGACCCTGGACAAGGAAGATGAGGTAGTTAGACCCTGGACAAGGAAGACAGGGTAGATAGACCCTGGACAAGGAAGGCGGGGTAGGTAGACCCTGGACAAGGAAGATGAGGTAGTTAGACCCTGGACAAGGAAGATGAGGTAGTTAGACCCTGGACAAGGAAGATGAGGTAGTTAGACCCTGGACAAGGAAGATGAGGTAGTTAGACCCTGGACAAGGAAGATGAGGTAGTTAGACCCTGGACAAGGAAGACGGGGTAGTTAGACCCTGGACAAGGAAGACGGGGTAGATAGACCCTGGACAAGGAAGGCGGGGTAGGTAGACCCTGGACAAGGAAGATGAGGTAGTTAGACCCTGGACAAGGAAGATGAGGTAGTTAGACCCTGGACAAGGAAGATGAGGTAGTTAGACCCTGGACAAGGAAGATGAGGTAGTTAGACCCTGGACAAGGAAGATGAGGTAGTTAGACCCTGGACAAGGAAGATGAGGTAGTTAGACCCTGGACAAGGAAGATGAGGTAGTTAGACCCTGGACAAGGAAGGCTGACAACATTCACAGACCAGAGAACCTTTAGAGTTGCCAATGAGTGTCCTGAAATATAAAGACCTCATATTCTCTATAGTCTATATGTATATCCTGTACTGTACTTACTGTACGTGTGTTATCAGGGATTTGGACACCTGCTTCCATCATCAGAGGATCAAGGAGTCCTGGGTGTGGTTTATGATTCTGTACCTTTCCCACAACACAACAGACCTGCTGGACCAACAACCAGACTGACGGTAATAAACCTTTTTACTACTACTGTACATACTGTACACTGTACTGTGAGTTTTTCCTTGCCCGTATGTGGGCTCTGTACCGAGGATGTTGTTGTGGCTTGTACAGCCCTTTGAGACACTTGTGATTTAGGGCTATATAAATAAACATTGATTGATTGATATATGATGAATATTTACTACTACTGTACATACTGTACACATATATGATGAATATTTACTACTACTGTACATACTGTACACATATATGATGAATATTTACTACTACTGTACATACTGTACACATATATGATGAATATTTACTACTACTGTACATACTGTACACATATATGATTATTTACTACTACTGTACATATTGTACACTCATTATATATGATGAATATTTACTACTACTGTACATACTGTACACGTATATGATGAATATTTACTACTACTGTACATACTGTACACATATGTTTAATTTACTACTACTGTACATATTGTACACTCATTATATATGATGAATATTTACTACTACTGTACATACTGTACACATATATGATGAATATTTACTACTACTGTACATACTGTACACATATATGATGAATATTTACTACTACTGTACATATTGTACACTCATTATATATGATGAATATTTACTACTACTGTACATACTGTACACATATATATTATTTACTACTACTGTACATATTGTACACTCATTATATATGATGAATATTTACTACTACTGTACATACTGTACACATATATGATGAATATTTACTACTACTGTACATACTGTACACATTATATATTATGAATATTTACTACTACTGTACATACTGTACACATTATATATGATGAATATTTACTACTACTGTACATACTGTACACTCATTATGTATTATGAATATTTACTACTACTGTACATACACCTGTTGACATACTGTACACTCATTATATATGATGAATATTTACTACTACTGTACACATATATGATGAATCTTTACTACTACTGTACATACTGTACATTCATTATGTATGATGAATATTTACTACTACTGTACATTCACCTGTTGACATACTGTACACTCATTATACATGATGAATATTTACTACTACTGTACATACACCTGTTGACATACTGTACACTCATTATACATGATGAATATTTACTACTACTGTACATACACCTGTTGACATACTGTACACTCATTATACATGATGAATATTTACTACTACTGTACATACACCTGTTGACATACTGTACACTCATTATATATGATAAATATTTACTACTACTGTACATACTGTACACCTATATGATGAATATTTACTACTACTGTACATACAGTTGTTATGAATTAATATTATTACAAGTTAAACTTTGTAAACAATAATTGATGTTTAAACTAAATCATAATAAACATGAAAGACATCTTCCAGAATAAAATCATACGCTTTTACAAACATGACGTCATCATTTGGTGTTGGCTAATATTAATCATCATCATCATTATAGTAGGGTGTTATTATTACTAAAGATGATCAATAATCAAAATAATAATCATCATAGTAGGGTGTTATTATTACTGAAGATGATCAATATTCATCATAATAGGGTGTTATTATTACTGAAGATGATCAATAATCATAATAATCATCATAGTAGGGTGTTATTATTACTGAAGATGATCAATATTAATCATAATAGGGTGTTATTATTACTGAAGATGATCAATAATCATAATAATCATCATAGTAGGGTGTTATTATTACTGAAGATGATCAATATTAATCATAATAGGGTGTTATTATTACTGAAGATGATCTATAATCATAATAATCATCATAGTAGGGTGTTAAAATTACTGAAGATGATCAATAATCATCATAGTAGGGTGTTATTATTACTGAAGATGATCAATAATAATCATAGGGTGTTATTATTACTGAAGATGATCAATAATCATAGTAGGGTGTTATTATTACTGAAGATGATCAATAATCATCATAGTAGGGTGTTATTATTACTGAAGAAGATCAATAATCATCATAGTAGGGTGTTGTTATTACTGAAGATGATCAATAATCATCATAGTAGGGTGTTATTATTACTGAAGATGATCAATAATCATCATAGTAGGGTGTTATTATTACTGAAGATGATCAATAATCATCATAGTAGGGTGTTATTATTACTGAAGATGATCAATAATCATCATAGTAGGGTGTTATTATTACTGTAGATGATCAATAATCATCATAGTAGGGTGTTATTATTACTGAAGAGGATCAATAATCATCATAGTAGGGTGTTATTATTACTGAAGATGATCAATAATCATCATAGTAGGGTGTTATTATTACTGAAGATGATCAATAATCATTATAGTAGGGTGTTATTACTGAAGATGATCAATAATCATCATAGTAGGGTGTTATTATTACTGAAGATGATCAATAATCATTATAGTAGGGTGTTATTATTACTGTAGATGATCAATAATCATCATAGTAGGGTGTTATTATTACTGAAGAGGATCAATAATCATCATAGTAGGGTGTTATTATTACTGAAGATGATCAATAATCATCATAGTAGGGTGTTATTATTACTGAAGATGATCAATAATCATTATAGTAGGGTGTTATTACTGAAGATGATCAATAATCATCATAGTAGGGTGTTATTATTACTGAAGATGATCAATAATCATTATAGTAGGGTGTTATTATTACTGAAGATGATCAATAATCATCATAGTAGGGTGTTATTATTACTGAAGATGATCAATCATCATAGTAGGGTGTTATTATTACTGAAGATGATCAATAATCATCATAGTAGGGTGTTATTATTAATGAAGATGATCAATAATCATTATAGTAGGGTGTTATTATTACTGAAGATGATCAATAATCATCATAGTAGGGTGTTATTATTACTGAAGATGATCAATAATCATCATAGTAGGGTGTTATTATTACTGAAGATGATCAATAATCATTATAGTAGGGTGTTATTATTACTGAAGATGATCAATAATCATCATAGTAGGGTGTTATTACTGAAGATGATCAATCATCATAGTAGGGTGTTATTATTACTGAAGATGATCAATAATCATCATAGTAGGGTGTTATTATTAATGAAGATGATCAATAATCATTATAGTAGGGTGTTATTATTACTGAAGATGATCAATAATCATCATAGTAGGGTGTTATTATTACTGAAGATGATCAATAATCATCATAGTAGGGTGTTATTATTACTGAAGATGATCAATAATCATTATAGTAGGGTGTTATTATTACTGAAGATGATCAATAATCATTATAGTAGGGTGTTATTATTACTGAAGATGATCAATAATACGATTATTTTCAAATGGAAGCACAATGATTATATAGTTGTGTACCTGCTCAAAGACTATAGACTAGTGGTTAGAGTAGGTAGGTTGTGAGTCATAGCAAAGACTATAGACTAGTGGTTAGAGTAGGTAGGTTGTGAGTCATAGCAAAGACTATAGACTAGTGGTTAGAGTAGGTAGGTTGTGAGTCATAGCAAAGACTATAGACTAGTGGTTAGAGTAGGTAGGTTGTGAGTCATAGCAAAGACTATAGACTAGTGGTTAGAGTAGGTAGGTTGTGAGTCATAGCAAAGACTATAGACTAGTGGTTAGAGTAGGTAGGTTGTGAGTCATAGCAAAGACTATAGACTAGTGGTTAGAGTAGGTAGGTTGTGAGTCATAGCAAAGACTATAGACTAGTGGTTAGAGTAGGTAGGTTGTGAGTCATAGCAAAGACTATAGACTAGTGGTTAGAGTAGGTAGGTTGTGAGTCATAGCAAAGACTATAGACTAGTGGTTAGAGTAGGTAGGTTGTGAGTCATAGCAAAGACTATAGACTAGTGGTTAGAGTAGGTAGGTTGTGAGTCATAGCAAAGACTATAGACTAGTGGTTAGAGTAGGTAGGTTGTGAGTCATAGCAAAGACTATAGACTAGTGGTTAGAGTAGGTAGGTTGTGAGTCATAGCAAAGACTATAGACTAGTGGTTAGAGTAGGTAGGTTGTGAGTCATAGCAAAGACTATAGACTAGTGGTTAGAGTAGGTAGGTTGTGAGTCATAGCAAAGACTATAGACTAGTGGTTAGAGTAGGTAGGTTGTGAGTCATAGCAAAGACTATAGACTAGTGGTTAGAGTAGGTAGGTTGTGAGTCATAGCAAAGACTATAGACTAGTGGTTAGAGTAGGTAGGTTGTGAGTCATAGCAAAGACTATAGACTAGTGGTTAGAGTAGGTAGGTTGTGAGTCATAGCAAAGACTATAGACTAGTGGTTAGAGTAGGTAGGTTGTGAGTCATAGCAAAGACTATAGACTAGTGGTTAGAGTAGGTAGGTTGTGAGTCATAGCAAAGACTATAGACTAGTGGTTAGAGTAGGTAGGTTGTGAGTCATAGCAAAGACTATAGACTAGTGGTTAGAGTAGGTAGGTTGTGAGTCATAGCAAAGACTATAGACTAGTGGTTAGAGTAGGTAGGTTGTGAGTCATAGCAAAGACTATAGACTAGTGGTTAGAGTAGGTAGGTTGTGAGTCATAGCAAAGACTATAGACTAGTGGTTAGAGTAGGTAGGTTGTGAGTCATAGCAAAGACTATAGACTAGTGGTTAGAGTAGGTAGGTTGTGAGTCATAGCAAAGACTATAGACTAGTGGTTAGAGTAGGTAGGTTGTGAGTCATAGCAAAGACTATAGACTAGTGGTTAGAGTAGGTAGGTTGTGAGTCATAGCAAAGACTATAGACTAGTGGTTAGAGTAGGTAGGTTGTGAGTCATAGCAAAGACTATAGACTAGTGGTTAGAGTAGGTAGGTTGTGAGTCATAGCAAAGACTATAGACTAGTGGTTAGAGTAGGTAGGTTGTGAGTCATAGCAAAGACTATAGACTAGTGGTTAGAGTAGGTAGGTTGTGAGTCATAGCAAAGACTATAGACTAGTGGTTAGAGTAGGTAGGTTGTGAGTCATAGCAAAGACTATAGACTAGTGGTTAGAGTAGGTAGGTTGTGAGTCATAGCAAAGACTATAGACTAGTGGTTAGAGTAGGTAGGTTGTGAGTCATAGCAAAGACTATAGACTAGTGGTTAGAGTAGGTAGGTTGTGAGTCATAGCAAAGACTATAGACTAGTGGTTAGAGTAGGTAGGTTGTGAGTCATAGCAAAGACTATAGACTAGTGGTTAGAGTAGGTAGGTTGTGAGTCATAGCAAAGACTATAGACTAGTGGTTAGAGTAGGTAGGTTGTGAGTCATAGCAAAGACTATAGACTAGTGGTTAGAGTAGGTAGGTTGTGAGTCATAGCAAAGACTATAGACTAGTGGTTAGAGTAGGTAGGTTGTGAGTCATAGCAAAGACTATAGACTAGTGGTTAGAGTAGGTAGGTTGTGAGTCATAGCAAAGACTATAAAAATGGGAGCCATTACCTCCCTGCTTGGCACTCACCATCAAGGCTTGGAATTGGGGGTTAAATCACCAAAATGATTCCCGAGCGCGGCCACCTCTGCTGCTCACTGCTCCCCTCACCTCCCAGGGGGTGATGAAGGGTGATGGGTCAAAGGAGAGTCATTTCACCACACCTAGTGAGAGAGAGTGTGTGTGTGTGTGTGTGTGTGTGTGTGACTTGAACTTGTATTGACTTAAGACTCACCTGTGGTTCAGGTGATGATGGGCGGAGCTTGGTTCCAGGAAGTGTTTGGGCCACCAGCATCAGTACGTGAGGAACATCTTTTACGTGGAGCCACTGAAGCTGTGAGTCAACACCTGGGGGTCACCTCAGCACCCAGCTGGACTCATGTGGCTCTGCAGCAGGTACCAATATTCACTACCATAGTCATAACCATACCCATAATCATATTCATACCCATATTCATAGGTATAACCATAATCATAGCCATATTCATAACCATATTCCTACTCATAACCATAACCATCTGCATATTCATAACCATATTCACATTATTATTCACAATCATATTCATAATCATAACCATATTCATATTTTTTCATTCCTCATTTATTTCTATTAGTACTATAAATGTACAGTATAAAACCTTGTTAGTATGATAAATGTACGGTATAAAACTTTATTGTTAATATGATAAATGTACAGTATAAAACTTTATTGTTAGTATGATAAATGTACGGTATAAAACTTTATTGTTAGTATGATAAATGTACAGTATAAAACTTTATTGTTGGTATGATAAATGTACAGTATAAAACTGTTAGTACTATAAATGTACAGTATAAAACTTTATTTAAAAGTTATTGTTAGTATGATAAATGTACAATATAAAACTTTATTGTTAGTTTAATAAATGTACAGTAAAAAACTTTGTTAGTATGATAAATGTACAGTATAAAACTTTATTGTTAATATGATAAATGTGCAGTATAAAACATTGTTAGTATGATAAATGTACAGTATAAAACATTGTTAGCATGATAATGTACAGTATAAAACTTTATAGTTAGTATGATAAATGTACAGTATAAAACTTTAAACTTTATTGTAAATTACACAAGTTTATTATCAGTATGACATGTACATTATACGAGTGTATTGTTAGTATGTGTATTATCAAGTATACATGTAAATTTACACAGGACTGTAATATCCAAATATACATGTGTAATATCCAAGTATATATACAAGTACACATGTGTAATATACAAGTATACATGTGTAATGTACATGTGTAATGTACAAGTACACATGTGTAATATACATGTGTAATATCCAAGTATATATACAAGTACACATGTGTAATATACAAGTATACATGTGTAATGTACATGTGTAATGTACAAGTACACATGTGTAATATACATGTGTAATATCCAAGTATATATACAAGTACACATGTGTAATATACAAGTATACATGTGTAATGTACATGTGTAATGTACAAGTACACATGTGTAATATACATGTGTAATATCCAAGTATATATACAAGTACACATGTGTAATATACATGTGTAATATCCAAGTATATATACAAGTATACATGTATAATTTACAAGTACACATGTGTATTTCCACAGGACTACAATATACATGTGTAATATACAAGTATATATACAAGTATACATGTGTAATATGCATGTGTAATATACAAGTATATATACAAGTGTACATGTGTAATATACATGTATACATGTTTAATATACAAGTGTAATATGCAAGTATATATACAAATATACATGTGTAATATGCAAGTATATATACAAATATACATGTGTAATATACATGTGTAATATACAAGTATACATGTGTATTTGTACAGGAGTGTATACCGCAGTATCATGAGGGACATCATAGTAATATACATGTGTATTTGTACAGGCGTGTATACCACAGTATCATGATGGACATCATAGTAATATACATGTGTATTTGTACAGGAGTGTATACCACAGTATCATGATGGACATGATAGTAATATACATGTGTTTTTGTACAGGAGTGTATACCACAGTATCATGATGGACATCATAGTAATATACATGTGTATTTGTACAGGAGTGTATACCACAGTATCATGATGGACATCATAGTAATATACATGTGTATTTGTACAGGAGTGTATACCACAGTATCATGATGGACATCATAGTAATATACATGTGTATTTGTACAGGAGTGTATACCACAGTATCATGAGGGACATCATAGCAGAGTTGGTGCGTATTATCATATTATTATTATTATTATCACTCACATGTTTGTTTGATTTTCTACTTTTCAATAAACAACTTTCAGAATTCATGCGACAGTTCATCAAAAAGAAGAAACTCCCGCTTTCTCTGATTGGCTCGTCGTATGAAGGCGTGTCCGTCAATGATGTCATCTTCAATGCAAGGTTGGCCACAGAAGAGCTGCTGGGAACGACACTTTAATTATTAATAAATATTTCATCAATATTATATTTGTCATCATTTATCAATATCATATTAGTCATCATCATATTATATTAGTCATTATCAATATTATATTAGTCATTATCAATATTATATTAGTCATCATTCATCAATATTATATTAGTCATCATCAATATTATATTAGTCATCATCCATCAATATTATATTAGTCATCATTCATCAATATTATATTAGTCATCATCAATATTATATTAGTCATCATCAATATTATATTAGTCATCATCCATCAATATTATATTAGTCATCATTCATCAATATTATATTAGTCATTATCAATATTATATTAGTCATCATTAATATTATATTAGTCATCATCAATATTATATTAGTCATCATTCATCAATATTATATTAGTCACCATTCATCAATATTATATTAGTCATCATTCATCAATATTATATTAGTCATCAATATTATATTAGTCATTATCAATATTATATTAGTCATCATCAATATTATATTAGTCTAAGGCTGCAGCTAACGATTATTTTTCTATCGATTAATCTATAGATTTTTTTTTCCGATTAATCGGTTAATCTATAGATTATTTTTCCTTTTACCGATTATTTTTTTATTCAAAATGAAGATGAAAAAATAAATGTAGGCCAGTTTTTTCAAATGGCATGGCTTTTATTTACCAAAAAAAAAAGAAGTATGGCCACTCAGTCAACATTGACAACAACATGACGAAATATTCTGTAACAATGTAAACATTTAACAAAATTAAGAGTAGCTTATTTGCTTTTTAATGTGCAAATATAAAAGTCAACATCCAGTGCAAATCGTAATATTCTGCAATAGTATAAGCATTTCAAAAGTGAAAGTATTGCTTATTTTGCTTTAAAATGTGCAAAAATAAAGATAAACATCCAATACAAAAAAGTGCAAAACGAAATATTCTGTAACAACAGTGTAAACATTTCAACAAAAGTGAAAGTATTGCTTATTTGCTCAAATGTGCAAAAATAAAGATAAACATCCGATACAAAAAAGTGCCAATCTAAATATTCTGGAGCACTGTAAACATTAAGTATTGCTTTTAAAATGTGCAAAATAAACATCCAGTCCAACACAGTACACAATAACCAATTCTACTCATTCCAGAGAGTGACTAACAGTTGTAATGAAGAAAGGTTAGCATGTCTACATGCTCTGCTTCTTTTCTTGTTTACATTCCAGTGAGTGACTAACAGTTATAATGAAGAAAGGTTAGCATGTCTACATGCTCTGCTTCTTTTCTTGTTTACATTCCAGTGAGTGACTAACAGTTGTAATGAAGAAAGGTTAGCATGTCTACATGCTCTGCTTCTTTTCTTGTTTACATTCCAGTGAGTGACTAACAGTTGTAATGAAGAAAGGTTAGCATGTCTACATGCTCTGCTTCTTTTCTTGTTTACATTCCAGTGAGTGACTAACAGTTGTAATGAAGAAAGGTTAGCATGTCTACATGCTCTGCTTCTTTTCTTGTTTACATTCCAGTGAGTGACTAACAGTTATAATGAAGAAAGGTTAGCATGTCTACATGCTCTGCTTCTTTTCTTGTTTACAATATTCCCAGCAGCTGAAAATAGGCGCTCAGAAGGGGTCGATGTGGCTGGAACTGAGAGGTAATTAGCCTTCACCTCAAACCAGGACTGCGAGTGAGCTGAGCTGCAGTTGAAGTTTCTAGAAGGTCAACGGGCTCATAGTGATGTTACTAGTAGTTGACTGGGAGGTGTTTATTATCATTTGGGGAGAGTCCGCTGCCTGATGCTCACCTGCTAAACACCTATCTGCTCCACGCTGACTACATGCGCTCTGAATACGCACTGCTGATTGGCTGATAATGCTTTGTGTGTACCAATCAGATGGTTGTATGGGTGGGACAATGCTGCGTGCTGAGGCAGAGGCAGAAGGAGCGAAGCAACTTGTTAAGACTTTAGCAGCTAAAGTTAGCTTTAGCTTAGAAACTCGTTCGGTACACCCCCGTACCAAACCGAAAGCCCCGTACCGAAACGGTTCAATACAAAACACGTACCGTTACACCCCTAGCAGATACAAATGACACATTCATGTTTTTTTGTAATGATGACAACGTATGCTAACGCGGACGATTGACTAGTTCGGGGGTCGGCAACCCGCGGCTCTAGAGACGCATGCGGCTCTTTAGCGCCGCCCTAGTGGCTCTCTGGAGATTTTTCAAAAATGTATGAAAAATGGAAAAAGATGAGGGGGAAAAATATATATTTTTTTGTTTTAGTATGGTTTCTGTAGGAGGACAAACATGACACAAACCTCCCTAATTGTTATAAAGCACACTGTTTATAATAAACATGCTTCACTGATTCGAGTATTTGGCGAGCGCTGTTTTGTCCTACTCATTTTGGCGGTCCTTGAACTCACCGTATAGTTTGTTTACATGTATAACTTTCTCCGACTTTCTAGGACGTGTTTTATGCCACTTCTTTTTCTGCCTCATTTTGTCCACCACACTTTTAACGTTGTGCATGAGTGCACAAAGGTGAGTTTTGTTGATGTTATTGACTTGTGTGGAGTGCTAATCAGACATATTTGGTCACTGCATGACTGCAAGCTAATCGATGCTAACATGCTATTTAGGCTAGCTATATGTACATATTGCATCATTATGACTCATTTGTAGCTATATTTGAGCTCATTTAGTTTCCTTTAAGTTGTGGAGTTAGTAAACAACGAGACAGGAGACGTGAGCGTAGTCGAGGAAGTTTACTAGCTCCAACCTAGCATGTCATACATTCGACAACAACAACGACCTCTCAACCGGAAGCGGAAGAACCTAACTCCCCCTCAGCTTCTTCTCTTAAAGCTACAGTGTCCTCTTAGGTGAATGTCTCTCATTATATGGTTTGGGTCACCACAAAGTCATCTTAATTCAATTTATATCTCATGACACATGTAATATGGCTTTGAGTTTTTTGCGGCTCCAGACAGATTTGTTTTTGTATTTTTGGTCCAATATGGCTCTTTCAACATTTTGGGTTGCCGACCCCTGGACTAGTTGATGGTTTTCTTTTCAAATGTTCGTTCGTAGCCGTTGTGCTGCTATGATAGGCCATTTACGCTCGACACAGCGTGCATACAACAACATTATTAGGCCGTGTTCTGAAATACTTCCACACTTTTGGCGTGTTTTTCCCCATTTCACATTTTCATCAACAACTCCAAATCAAATCAAGCTGCGGCATCGGCGTCGACCCCTGGATCGCTGCGGCCCCTACTAATGAGGCGGCGCACGGAGCTCACCTGTGCGGCTGACGTCATGCTGCTATTAATGAGGAGGCGCACGGAGCTCACCTGTGCGCCTGACGTCATGCTGCTGCTGTGCTGCGTCTTCCTGCTGAGCTGCCGTCCCGCCGCGGGGGGTCCGCCCCTGCCCGGGAGCCGCTCTCCGGGGGTCCAGGAGGACTGGAGTCAGTCTCCGGGGGTCCAGGAGGACTTGGGTCATCTCCTGCCGGTGTTCCGCCATTCTCGCCGGCCTCTCGTGGCCAAAGAGCTGCTGCGACCATCTTCCCGCCGCACGCCACTTCCCGCCCAACTCGCCGCGCTCTTCTTCCCGCGGGAAAGCCCGGGCCGGAAGTGGCCTCCGGCTGCCAGAGTGCGTCCGGTGGAGGTGTGGTGCGGCATGAAGGAAGTCGTCCTCCGCCTGGACCGCCTGCAGCTGCGCGCTTGGCCCGTTCCGGCTCGGTTCCGTTTGGGTTCTTGTCAGGCCGCCAACGTCACCTCGGACTTTCTCTGGTTCCGCTTCGCCCTCACGGACTGTGGCGCCAAATCTCAGGTAGGTTTCTCCGGACGGCCGCTAGGGGCGCTGTCTTCCAGTGGTGGGACGTTCGTTTGGGTGCTGAGAGTCGGCTCTTTTGGCTCGGCTCTCTAAGAAGAAGCGACGACTCATGAAGTTGATTCTTTGTCGCTCGTTTAAATGGGTTATACTTGTATAGCACTTTTCTACCTTCAAGGTACTCAAAGCGCTTTGACACTATTTCCACATTCACCCATTCACACACACATTCACACACACATTCACACACACATTCACACACACATTCACACACACATTCACACACACATTCACACACACACATTCACACATTCACACACACATTCACACACACATTCACACACACATTCACACACACATTCACACACCCATTCACACACACATTCACACACACATTCACACACCCATTCACACACACATTCACACACACATTCACACACTGATGGCGGGAGCTGCCATGCAAGGCGCTAACCAGCACCCATCAGGAGCAAGGGTGAAGTGTCTTGCCCAAGGACACAACGGACGTGACTAGGAAGGTAGAAGGTGGGAATTGAACCCCAGTAACCAGCAACACTCCGATTGCTGGCACAGCCACTCTACCAACTTCGCCACGCCGTCCCCCAACAAAGATCAACTTTTTGTCTGGTGAAAAACTGTTTTGCGTCGAGCGTGTTTGCCAAGGTTGTGTGGACAAGCGGTAGGAAACGGGTGGTTGTATGATTGTTGTGCATTTGTTCCGATCCTTACCAACTTTCCACGTTTCAATCAAACTTCATGTCCGAAACTCCATAAACACAACTTTTTTTATTTCGACCTATTAATATATTTTAAATAATATGGACTTTTAAAAATACTACTTTATGAAAAAGTGTTTTCAAGAAGTTAATAACGTTGAAAACATTCTATAACATCAAAATGATATTCTTCTGTATATGATCATAATCAATATTCTTCTATATATGATCATAATCAATATTCTTCTACATATGATCATAATCAATATTCTATACATGATCATAATCAATATTCTTCTATACATGGTCATAATCAATATTCTTCTATATATGATCATAATCAATATTTTTTCTATATATGATCATAATCAATATTCTTCTATATATGATCATAATCAATATTTTATACATGATCATAATCAATATTCTTCTATATATGATCATAATCAATATTGAAGTGTTCAAGAAGATGAAAGCAACAATATTGATCACAATATTCTTGCAAGGTGATGTCATGAAACATGAAGGCAAAAAGAAAATGTTTATAATTTTGTGCATCAACATTTCCATCCATTTTCTACCGCTTGTCCCTTTTTGGGGTAACATTTTGGATGGATGCTTGTTGCCATGACGTCACAACCATCTCTTCTTCATACAACACTTTTATTCAACTACATCATCGCTCAAATCAATACCATTGATCAGAAAACTGATATAATGGATCATAAAAGTGATATAATCAATAATGAAAGCAATATAATGGATCATAAAAGTGATATAATCAATAATGAAAGCAATATAATGGATCATAAAAGTGATAGAATCAATGAAAGCAATATAATGGATAAGTGATATAATCAATAAGGAAAGCAATATAATGGATGTTAAAAGTGATATAATCAATAATGAAAGCAATATAATGGATGATAAAAGTGATAGAATCAATATAATGATAAAAGTGATATAATCAATAATGAAAGTGATATAATGATGACAAAAGTGATATAATCAATATAATGCTGATAATAGTGATATAATCAATATAATGCTGATAAAAGTGATATAATCAATATAATGCTGATAAAAGTGATATAATCAATATAATGCTGATAAAGTCATATAATCAATATAATGCTGATAAAAGTGATATAATCAATATAATGCTGATAAAAGTGATATAATCAATGTAATGCTGATAAAAGTGATATAATCAATATAATGCTGATAAAGTGATATAATCAATGGAATGCTGATAAAGTGATATAATCAATGGAATGCTGATAAAGTGATATAATCAATGGAATGCTGATAAAGTGATATAATCAATACAATGCTGATAAAGTGATATAATCAATGGAATGCTGATAAAGTGATATAATCAATGGAATGCTGATAAAGTGATATAATCAATGGAATGCTGATAAAGTGATATAATCAATATAATGCTGATAAAGTGATATAATCAATGGAATGCTGATAAAGTGATATAATCAATACAATGCTGATAAAGTGATATAATCAATGGAATGCTGATAAAGTGATATAATCAATGGAATGGTGATAAAGTGATATAATCAATGGAATGGTGATAAAGTGATATAATCAATGGAATGGTGATAAAGTGAAGGTAGTAATGAAGTTGTTGTGTTGCAGGTGTTTGCTGCTCAGCTGGTGTATACTTTTACTTTGTACTACACTCCTCCACCACAACTACATGTACTACGTGTTCTACCATTTGTACTACCCATCCACTGCCACTACAACAGGTAATACACCAACTTCTACTTCAGCAACCTAACCACTACTTCGTGTACCTAGGCAACTATGTACTTTGTGTACACAACTATGTACTTTGTGTACACTTTGTGTACACAAAGTACATAGTTGTGTGCACAAAGTACATTGTTGTGTACACAAAGTATGTACTTGTGCACACCAGTACACACAAAGTACATAGTTATGTACACAAAGTACATAGTTGTGTACACAACTATGTACTTTGTGTGTACTGGTGTGCACAAGTATTTACTTTGTGTACACAACAATTTACTTTGTGAACACAAAGTACATAGTTGTGTACACAAAACGTACATAGTTGTGCACACAAAGTACATAGTTGTGTACACAACTATGTACTTTGTAAGTACATAGTTGTGCACACAAAGTACATAGTTGTGTACACAACTATGTACTTTATGTGCACAAAGTAAATTGTTGTGTACACAAAGTAAATACTTGTGCACACCAGTACACACAAAGTACATAGTTGTGTGCACAAAAAGTACATAGTTGTGCACACAAAGTACATAGTTGTGTACACAAAGCACTTACTTATGCTTTGTGTACACAACTGTTTGTATGTACTTTGTGTGTACTGGTGTGCACAACTATGTACTTTGTGCGCACAAGTGTGTAGTTTGTGCGCACAAGTGTGTAGTTTGTGCGCACAAGTGTGTAGTTTGTGCGCACAAGTATGTACTTTGTGCGTACTTTGTGTGCACAAGTATGTACTTTGTGCGTATTTTGTGTACACAAGTACGTACTTTGTGTGCACTGGTGGGTGTGGCAGTGTGTACTGGTGTGGTACAGTGAAGTTGTTTATCAGTGTGTACTTTGTGTGTACAAGTATTTAGTGTGTGTGTGTGTACTGTGAAGGTAACATTGTAGTACTGAGTGTGTACTGTAAAGGTAAGATTATAGTACTGTGCAGTAAGGAAAGTACTGTGTTTCAGGTTCCATTACTCCTACCAGGTGGGCTTCACACCTGAACTCCAGCAGGTGACCTTCATGAAGAACATCAGAAGTCAGATGACCTTCAGCCTGAAAGTCTGCACAGGTGACACACGCACCTGCACAGGTGACACACGCACCTGCACAGGTGACACACGCACCTGCACAGGTGACACACGCACCTGCACAGGTGACACACGCGCACCTGCACAGGTGACACACGCACCTGCACAGGTGACACACGCGCACCTGCACAGGTGACACACGCGCACCTGCACAGGTGACACTCGCACCTGCACAGGTGACACTCGCACCTGCACAGGTGACACACGCACCTGCACGGGTGACACACGCGCACCTGCACGGGTGACACACGCGCACCTGCACAGGTGACACACGCACCTGCACAGGTGACACACGCACCTGCACAGGTGACACACGCACCTGCACAGGTGACACACGCACCTGCACGGGTGACACACGCGCACCTGCACGGGTGACACGCGCACCTGCACGGGTGACACACGCACCTGCACGGGTGACACACGCACCTGCACGGGTGACACTCGCACCTGCACAGGTGACACACGCGCACCTGCACAGGTGACACACGCACCTGCACGGGTGACACACGCACCTGCACGGGTGACACTCGCACCTGCACGGGTGACACTCGCACCTGCACAGGTGACACACGCGCACCTGCACAGGTGACACACGCACCTGCACAGGTGACACACGCGCACCTGCACAGGTGACACACGCACCTGCACAGGTGACACTCGCACCTGCACGGGTGACACTCGCACCTGCACGGGTGACACACACGCACCTGCACGGGTGACACACGCGCACCTGCACGGGTGACACTCGCACACCTGCACGGGTGACACTCGCACCTGCACGGGTGACACGCGCACCTGCACGGGTGACACGCGCACCTGCACAGAAGTGTCACTACACGTCAGAAGTTTCTAGAAGCTGCAGTGGAAGTAATCACAACATGCTAGCTGCACTGCAGCTAACATGATGCTAACAAGATACTAACATGATGCTAACAAGATGCTAACCAGGCCCTACAAGACAAAGTTGTGGACTTAGAGGCAAAACATGAAGATAGGACGTATTTGTATAGAGTCAAGTGTGTTGCCAGATGTATTTGTATAGAGTCAAGTGTGTTGCCAGATGTATTTGTATAGAGTCAAGTGTGTATTGTTGCCAGATGTATTTGTATAGAGTCTAGTGTGTTGCCAGATGTGTTTGTATAGAGTCAAGTGTGTGTTGCCAGATGTATTTGTATAGAGTCTAGTGTGTGTTGTTGCCAGATGTATTTGTATAGAGTCAAGTGTGTTGCCAGATGTATTTGTATAGAGTCAAGTGTGTGTTGCCAGATGTATTTGTATAGAGTCAAGTGTGTGTTGTTGCCAGATGTATTTGTATAGAGTCAAGTGTGTTGCCAGATGTATTTGTATAGAGTCTAGTGTGTTGCCAGATGTATTTGTATAGAGTCAAGTGTGTGTTGCCAGATGTATTTGTATAGAGTCAAGTGTGTGTTGTTGCCAGATGTATTTGTATAGAGTCAAGTGTGTTGCCAGATGTATTTGTATAGAGTCAAGTGTGTGTTGCCAGATGTATTTGTATAGAGTCAAGTGTGTGTTGTTGCCAGATGTATTTGTATAGAGTCAAGTGTGTTGCCAGATGTATTTGTATAGAGTCAAGTGTGTTGCCAGATGTATTTGTATAGAGTCAAGTGTGTGTTGCCAGATGTATTTGTATAGAGTCAAGTGTGTGTTGTTGCCAGATGTATTTGTATAGAGTCAAGTGTGTTGCCAGATGTATTTGTATAGAGTCTAGTGTGTTGCCAGATGTATTTGTATAGAGTCAAGTGTGTTGCCAGATGTATTTGTATAGAGTCAAGTGTATTGCCAGATGTATTTGTATAGTCAAGTGTGTTGCCAGATGTATTTGTATAGAGTCAAGTGTGTTGCCAGATGTATTTGTATAGAGTCAAGTGTGTGTTGCCAGATGTGTTTGTATAGAGTCTAGTGTGTGTTGTTGCCAGATGTATTTGTATAGAGTCAAGTGTGTTGCCAGATGTATTTGTATAGAGTCAAGTGTGTTGCCAGATGTATTTGTATAGAGTCAAGTGTGTGTTGCCAGATGTATTTGTATAGAGTCAAGTGTGTTGCCAGATGTATTTGTATAGAGTCAAGTGTGTTGCCAGATGTATTTGTATAGAGTCTAGTGTGTGTTGTTGCCAGATGTATTTGTATAGAGTCAAGTGTGTGTTGTTGCCAGATGTATTTGTATAGAGTCAAGTGTGTTGCCAGATGTATTTGTATAGAGTCAAGTGTGTGTTGTTGCCAGATGTATTTGTATAGAGTCAAGTGTGTTGCCAGATGTATTTGTATAGAGTCAAGTGTGTTGCCGGATGTATTTGTATAGAGTCAAGTGTGTGTTGTTGCCAGATGTATTTGTATAGAGTCTAGTGTGTTGCCAGATGTATTTGTATAGAGTCTAGTGTGTGTTGTTGCCAGATGTATTTGTATAGAGTCAAGTGTGTGTTGTTGCCAGATGTATTTGTATAGAGTCAAGTGTGTGTTGTTGCCAGATGTATTTGTATAGAGTCTAGTGTGTTGCCAGATGTATTTTTATAGAGTCAAGTGTGTGTTGTTGCCAGATGTATTTGTATAGAGTCAAGTGTGTGTTGTTGCCAGATGTATTTGTATAGAGTCAAGTGTGTGTTGTTGCCAGATGTATTTGTATAGTCAAGTGTGTTGCCAGATGTATTTGTATAGTCAAGTGTGTTGCCAGATGTATTTGTATAGAGTCAAGTGTGTTGCCAGATGTATTTGTATAGAGTCAAGTGTGTGTTGTTGCCAGATGTATTTGTATAGAGTCAAGTGTGTTGCCAGATGTATTTGTATAGAGTCAAGTGTGTGTTGTTGCCAGATGTATTTGTATAGTCAAGTGTGTTGCCAGATGTATTTGTATAGAGTCAAGTGTGTTGCCAGATGTATTTGTATAGAGTCAAGTGTGTGTTGTTGCCAGATGTATTTGTATAGAGTCAAGTGTGTGTTGTTGCCAGATGTATTTGTATAGAGTGAAGTGTGTGTTGTTGCCAGATGTATTTGTATAGAGTGAAGTGTGTTGCCAGATGTATTTGTATAGAGTCAAGTGTGTGTTGTTGCCAGATGTATTTGTATAGAGTCAAGTGTGTTGCCAGATGTATTTGTATAGAGTCAAGTGTGTTGCCAGATGTATTTGTATAGAGTCAAGTGTGTGTTGTTGCCAGATGTATTTGTATAGAGTCTAGTGTGTTGCCAGATGTATTTGTATAGAGTCAAGTGTGTGTTGTTGCCAGATGTATTTGTATAGAGTCAAGTGTGTGTTGTTGCCAGATGTATTTGTATAGAGTCAAGTGTGTGTTGTTGCCAGATGTATTTGTATACAGTCAAGTGTGTGTTGTTGCCAGATGTATTTGTATAGAGCCAAGTGTGTTGCCAGATGTATTTGTATAGAGACAAGTGTGTTGCCAGATGTATTTGTATAGAGTCAAGTGTGTGTTGTTGCCAGATGTATTTGTATAGAGTCAAGTGTGTGTTGTTGCCAGATGTATTTGTATAGTCAAGTGTGTTGCCAGATGTATTTGTATAGAGTCAAGTGTGTGTTGTTGCCAGATGTATTTGTATAGAGTCAAGTGTGTTGCCAGATGTATTTGTATAGAGTCAAGTGTGTTGCCAGATGTATTTGTATAGAGTCAAGTGTGTGTTGTTGCCAGATGTATTTGTATAGAGTCAAGTGTGTGTTGTTGCCAGATGTATTTGTATAGAGTCAAGTGTGTGTTGTTGCCAGATGTATTTGTATAGAGTCAAGTGTGTGTTGTTGCCAGATGTATTTGTATAGAGTCAAGTGTGTGTTGTTGCCAGATGTATTTGTATAGAGTCAAGTGTGTTGCCAGATGTATTTGTATAGAGTCAAGTGTGTGTTGTTGCCAGATGTATTTGTATAGAGTCAAGTGTGTTGCCAGATGTATTTGTATAGAGTCAAGTGTGTTGCCAGATGTATTTGTATAGAGTCAAGTGTGTGTTGTTGCCAGATGTATTTGTATAGAGTCAAGTGTGTTGCCAGATGTATTTGTATAGAGTCAAGTGTGTTGCCAGATGTATTTGTATAGAGTCAAGTGTGTGTTGTTGCCAGATGTATTTGTATAGAGTCAAGTGTGTTGCCAGATGTATTTGTATAGAGTCAAGTGTGTTGCCAGATGTATTTGTATAGAGTCAAGTGTGTTGCCAGATGTATTTGTATAGAGTCAAGTGTGTGTTGTTGCCAGATGTATTTGTATAGAGTCTAGTGTGTTGCCAGATGTATTTGTATAGAGTCAAATGTGTTGCCAGATGTATTTGTATAGAGTCAAGTGTGTGTTGTTGCCAGATGTATTTGTATAGAGTCAAGTGTGTGTTGTTGCCAGATGTATTTGTATAGAGTCAAGTGTGTGTTGTTGCCAGGTGTATTTGTATAGAGTCAAGTGTGTTGCCAGATGTATTTGTATAGAGTCAAGTGTGTTGCCAGATGTATTTGTATAGAGTCAAGTGTGTATTGTTGCCAGATGTATTTGTATAGAGTCTAGTGTGTTGCCAGATGTATTTGTATAGAGTCAAGTGTGTTGCCAGATGTATTTGTATAGAGTCAAGTGTGTGTTGTTGCCAGATGTATTTGTATAGTCTAGTGTGTGTTGTTGCCAGATGTATTTGTATAGAGTCAAGTGTGTGTTGTTGCCAGATGTATTTGTATAGAGTCTAGTGTGTTGCCAGATGTATTTGTATAGAGTCAAGTGTGTTGCCAGATGTATTTGTATAGAGTCAAGTGTGTGTTGTTGCCAGATGTATTTGTATAGAGTCAAGTGTGTGTTGTTGCCAGATGTATTTGTATACAGTCAAGTGTGTGTTGTTGCCAGATGTATTTGTATAGAGCCAAGTGTGTTGCCAGATGTATTTGTATAGAGACAAGTGTGTTGCCAGATGTATTTGTATAGAGTCAAGTGTGTGTTGTTGCCAGATGTATTTGTATAGAGTCAAGTGTGTGTTGTTGCCAGATGTATTTGTATAGTCAAGTGTGTTGCCAGATGTATTTGTATAGAGTCAAGTGTGTGTTGTTGCCAGATGTATTTGTATAGAGTCAAGTGTGTTGCCAGATGTATTTGTATAGAGTCAAGTGTGTTGCCAGATGTATTTGTATAGAGTCAAGTGTGTGTTGTTGCCAGATGTATTTGTATAGAGTCAAGTGTGTGTTGTTGCCAGATGTATTTGTATAGAGTCAAGTGTGTGTTGTTGCCAGATGTATTTGTATAGAGTCAAGTGTGTGTTGTTGCCAGATGTATTTGTATAGAGTCAAGTGTGTGTTGTTGCCAGATGTATTTGTATAGAGTCAAGTGTGTTGCCAGATGTATTTGTATAGAGTCAAGTGTGTGTTGTTGCCAGATGTATTTGTATAGAGTCAAGTGTGTTGCCAGATGTATTTGTATAGAGTCAAGTGTGTTGCCAGATGTATTTGTATAGAGTCAAGTGTGTGTTGTTGCCAGATGTATTTGTATAGAGTCAAGTGTGTTGCCAGATGTATTTGTATAGAGTCAAGTGTGTTGCCAGATGTATTTGTATAGAGTCAAGTGTGTGTTGTTGCCAGATGTATTTGTATAGAGTCAAGTGTGTTGCCAGATGTATTTGTATAGAGTCAAGTGTGTTGCCAGATGTATTTGTATAGAGTCAAGTGTGTTGCCAGATGTATTTGTATAGAGTCAAGTGTGTGTTGTTGCCAGATGTATTTGTATAGAGTCTAGTGTGTTGCCAGATGTATTTGTATAGAGTCAAATGTGTTGCCAGATGTATTTGTATAGAGTCAAGTGTGTGTTGTTGCCAGATGTATTTGTATAGAGTCAAGTGTGTGTTGCCAGATGTATTTGTATAGAGTCAAGTGTGTGTTGTTGCCAGGTGTATTTGTATAGAGTCAAGTGTGTTGCCAGATGTATTTGTATAGAGTCAAGTGTGTTGCCAGATGTATTTGTATAGAGTCAAGTGTGTATTGTTGCCAGATGTATTTGTATAGAGTCTAGTGTGTTGCCAGATGTATTTGTATAGAGTCAAGTGTGTTGCCAGATGTATTTGTATAGAGTCAAGTGTGTGTTGTTGCCAGATGTATTTGTATAGTCTAGTGTGTGTTGTTGCCAGATGTATTTGTATAGAGTCAAGTGTGTTGCCAGATATATTTGTATAGAGTCAAGTGTGTTGCCAGATGTATTTGTATAGAGTCAAGTGTGTGTTGTTGCCAGATGATTGGGAGTCCGTCCCGACCGACCACTCGTTCGTCTTGGGAGAATCTGTGAACTTTGTAGCTGAGAGCGGACACGTGTTGCCAGGTGAGCGCCTCACTGTGGACTCCTGCTACGTGAGCAGCTCCAACGAGCCCGACAGCGTGCCCAAAGTGGACATCATCAGCAACTACGGGTGTGCACAGATGTACTTCACAGTACCACCAAGTACTTGCCTTCAGTCATGTGTGCGCTTGTCTTCTGGATTTGCAGATGTTTGACGGACGGTCTGAGGGTTGCCAGTTCCTCCAAGTTCTGGTCAAGGAAGGCTAACTTGATCAAGTTTTCAATCGATGCCTTTCTCTTCAGAAACCTCTCCCAGGTAAGAAGAACTCAATATGGCTGAGGTAGATCTTTTTCAATTTGAAAGATTTCCATTTCAGCTTATAAACATTTCACAATTTAGACTTTCCATCCGAGAGCGCCGCCATTGAACTCTCACACTTTCACTCCACAATCTTTCATACGAGGCAATCAGTTGGTCCACCAAGACCTCTAACCGTCCATGTTCTTCCACTGACCTGGGTCCAGCTGGCAGGGCAGTAGCTCAGACTTCCTGGTCTCTGGCCTGCTCTTCCAGTTCCACTGGTCCCAGGCCAGCATTGAGTCATAGTCCCTCCAGCGTGCCCTCGGTCTAGCCCTGGGCTTTCTCCTGGCTGGGCATGTCAGGAACATGTGACGTCTAGGAGGCATCAGAAGTAGATGCCCGAGTTAGGTCAACACTCTCCATGTGAAGAAGGAGCAACTCTAATCAGAACTCCTCCGGGATGACTGGACTCCTCACCTTATCTTTCAGGGTGAGTCCAGCTAGGCTTGAGGGTAGGAACGTAGAACGACTGGTACACCGAGAGCTTTGCCTTCCGGCTCCACTCTCTTCACCACGACTTGTCTCGTAGAGTGACCGCTTCACTGATCCGCCGGTCAGTCTCGGTAACTAACTAGTTTTGCTACGGATGAAGGCTCAAATGATTCTGCCTCAACCTTTAACATGTTAGTCCATGCCAGGAAACCAACCGCTTGACCTGTCCTGAAACTTTGTAGAAGAGAAGCGAGGGAAACAAAATCCTGATCATTTGTTTCTCGGACCAGAACTGAACACTGCCTGAACTACTCCGGTTAGTCCTTTCCAACGGGTGTTCCTGACTGGATTTGAACTCTGTTTTGTCCAGGTACTGTACCTCCACTGTTCAATGTCAGTCGCTCTCACCATTTCCCACACCTCCAAGTCCTGCAACTACAACAAATCTACTGGCAGGTAAGCCATACCCACATTCAAGTCCAAATACAGTATTTATGTCACCTCTGTGCTGGTGCCAGAGGTTGACAAGTTCCGGCGAGACGCACCTCACCTCGACAAACGGCAAGGGCTCTGGAACCAGTCCTCTCCAGAGGAGTTGGACTCTATTGCCAGAGGTGAGAGGCTCACATTTAGGAATGGGGCGGATCTGATCCAGTATTGATATCGGGCTCCGATACCAGAGTAGATCACCGATCGGCAAATTCCGATACAACTCTGCCGATATTTCCGAGTGAATGTATATGTACGTGTATATGTATGTTTGTACAGTGAATGTGCGTGTGGATGTACGAACTTTGAGTATGTAGGTATGTACTGTATTTGTATATGTATGTGGGAGCTTGGGAATGTATGTGAGTATATGTGTATTTGTATGTACAATATATTTGACTCCCAGTGTGTGTGGGAGCCAGAGTACGGCCCCAGCCACCCAGAGAGCCCAACCCAAAACAGCAGGTGTGGTGCCCAGGGAACCAGGGACCACCGGCCCCACGCAGCCAGGCCGGCCAGCGACAGAAACCCCAGAGCCCGGCCCACCGTTCCGCCCGTAAGAGCCAGCAGCAGGCCGCAGACAGACGCACCCGGCAGAGGACAAGGCACGAGAGAAGCAGGGGACAACCAGACCTCAAGCCAGCGATAAACCACACTCCACACGGGCAGAAAGGCGGGACGCCCCGCCCGGGGGGGCCCAGAGACTCCCTGCAACCGGACGGGAAGACTGCCCCCGCCCCACCAGCAACCGGGCCCCAACGAGCCCACCCACCGCCCCGGAGAGCGCGGCGAGGCCCGCCCCCGGCCACTCCACCCGAGTCGGCCTCCACAGGACTGCCCAGCACGGGGCCACGGGAACCACCCCAACGATGGAGATGGAACAACCAGCAAGAGCCCTGTCGAGTTCCTCCCTGAGAGAGGGGAAAAATAAAAAATATTATGAATAAAATATATTAAAAAATAAATAAATTAATTAATTAATAAATAGTAATAATAATAATTATATATAAAAAATTTAATAAATAAAAATAAATAAATAAATAAAAATAATTAAAAGAAGATCACAGACATGCTGACACACAATGTCACTACTCCAGCAGCTAGCCGACTTGCAGCACCTCGGAATACCTTGCAGCACCAAGCTACCACAATAGACGCGGGGACTAGACCCAGCAGGCCCCAACCAAGACGGGCACCCGGAAGGGATGGACGGTGGGACCCAGGAGCTCCAGACACGCAGTCCGGATGCAGTAGCCTGAGGCCCCGACCCCCGCCTGACAAGCAGGCCCAGAGCGTACCCCCAGAAATATACATACATACATATATACATATACATACACACATACTGTATATACATATACATACACACACACATATATATATATATATAACATATATATTTACACAGTATATACATACATAATGTGGACCATAGGAGCGTCTGGTCTGGGCAGTGTGCCAACTGATGCAGACTCCACATGGATCCCTGGTCGTGAAGAGGCAGATTAGCTGTCAATTGACCGGTGGATCTAGGTTCCTATGTGGTTGTGACCAACAGGACAAGGTGACTCAGTAGGCTGGCTTGGCTCTGAGCAGCACTATGATCTGCAGGGAACTGGGAGTAGAGCCACTGCTCCTCCACATCAACAGGAACCACATGAGGTGGTAATAAAAATAGATTGAAAAAGTGGATAAAAAGCAGCGTGGTGGTCCAGGGTGTCTATAGAAGGGTGTCTATATGTCCTGTGCATCCGGCAGTGGAGGCTCCTCTACAGGGTCTTGGGGCACTAGGAAGATAACCCCTTTACTACTGTTATCCCAGGTGGCCCTTGGCAAAGGCCTAGTACCTGACTGCCCCCTAGCCAGGGATACGGTGAAGACCTCAACGGCGGAGCAGGCAGAAGACGGTAGATGTAAGAACTACCACAAAGGCTGCGATGGCGGAAGAAGGCTGCAGCAGAAAAGGGTCCCCAGTTGTCTTGGACTCCATGCCACTGGACCCTGACCCGATTCTGTCAAGGATCGTGTGGTGACTGTCTGTGCACCAGTCTCCCTACGTAAAACAAAGTCACGCACAGGCATCCTCCATAAAGGGATACACCCCTACCCGGAGGATCGTCATACTCGTTCGAGTGACCGCCGATAATAGAAGATATTCTCTGTGAAGAGTGGACCAAAGTCCCTGCTGACCCATTACCAAACCTAGTCCAGTTTGCTGGGAGAGGGTTGATATTTTAAGATGAATACAAATATTCTCAGGGCACTTAATCCATCACAAGTGGACTGTTCAGTTTGGCTTCTCACCTGAGCAGCTGCCTTGCTTTAAATACAACCAGCTGACCAATGACATCATCAGTTTTTAGTTGTCGCCCAACCTCAACCTACCTGAATCAAGTTTCAAAGAAGAAACGTTTAGAAGTGGCTGTAAATGTTCCTTCTGTTTTGTGGCTTCAGGTGGGAGGAAGTGCAGGCACCACCTTCAGTATGCTCCTGCTGTAGTTCCACATGTGGGGACGTGCAGGACTGTGAGTAGTATTCCACTTTCATCTACAGCAGCGATACTCCATACCAACCCACATTCTAACATTTCAATGTCTGTTTTTTATTATTACATGATTATTTTGTTTAAAGCAAAACATACATTGTAATATCAGGTAAAAAAAATCCATTGTGACACTAATCCAAATAGTCCTCAGTAAAAAAAATCCAAAGCCGATATAGCGACAATTTTTGAGCTAGAAGAGTCTTTGCTTCCAAAGCGCCAGATGAACAGTCTTGTCTTTGGTTTTGGGCCACTTTTCTCAAGGACTTCTTTGGCAACCACGCCCTCTGGTGGTGGATCAGCCACATCAGATACTGTGGTGACTTAGTTGGAAGGAGGTTTGTTCCCATTGCGTGGAGCCACACCCACCTGGGCCAAAGTGAATGTGAGAATCAGATTGACATTCAAACAGTTTCTCAGTCCTCCTGTTCATGGTGATCTGCAACTCTTTGCTTATTCAAGACGTCCCACCTTAGTGGACTTTAGCTATGGAGGTTGTGTCCCCTGGGGGCGGTCACAACAGAACTGCTGCCTTGGCCAGGCGTGACCGCGTGCAAAACCAGTCATCTGTTTGCCAGTGTGCAAAACTTGTTTGGAGGCCACTGGTCCTGTGGAATGAGGAAATCTCTGAGCCAGGAATGTCGGCACATCGTTGGGTTAGGTTTAACATTGATGATATTCAGATTGATTTGAAAGACATGTTGTATGCTGTGCCATGTATTTGTGTAAGGATTGTTGGTCTTTCATAAACATGATCAAGTTTGCCTTTCGGGATTTAGTTCTTAGAGGGGACCAGCTTTTGTCTGAGGGAGTCACTGGATTTGTAATGTTTGATGTTTTGTCCAAAACCACTTTGTGTTTCTCTAATAAACCGACCGCCACGTTTTCACCTGAAGTTTCTATCCTACGGCTCTGGTGTAATGCTTTTGTTTTGTATGGTGGTTGACTGGTCACACCAAGCCAGAGCAGCATATGACCACTGCCAGGGGACACACCCACCAAAGGCTTGAATAGGGAAACGGCACACCTAAAATTTACAACTGAAGCCTTTTGGATAAAAGATGAAGCGAGTCCAATTGTGTTCATTCAACCCTGGCTGATTACTTTCAACAAGACTCTAACCAGTGGTGTGGCAGCAAGACCTTCTCTGCTGGACTAACATGACCAGAAATCTTCATCATAATTAAAGATAAAGGTCATTTTTTATTGATGTGTTTCTGTATAGTATTTCTCCAGCAATGGTCATGTGGCGACATCAATGATGGTATTTTGAAAGGTCATCATTGAAGTGGAACATCACTGAAGGCCTAGGTGGGAAACGCACGGCCCGCCACTGTCTCTAACGGCTGTTGTGGCTGGTGGTGAAAGTTATTTGGCATCACCTGAGGGTAGCTGCTTGCTTATTTTCTATGGCCAACAAGTAAGCATTTGTCACCATGTTCAGGTTTTGAGATTTGACTGTTTTTGTTTCCCCCCCCCTTAGCTGTGAAGAACATCGTCAGCAGTCCTGGCTGGCAGACTCGCCAACAAGATGACGCCAGCATGAAGGCGATATCTTCTCAGGGCAAAGATTGGGTGGACCGAGAAGAGGAAAGGGGGAAAAAAGTGGACCTTATAATGCTGGACACTTCCTGGATGGACTCTAAGACTGAGGAGACCATTGAAGGAGACCAAGAACCGAGGCTGGAGACCATTGAAGGAGACCAAGAACCGAGGCTGGAGAACATTGAAGGAGACCAAGAACCGAGGCTGGAGAACATTGAAGGAGACCAAGAACCGAGGCTGCACACAATTATCAACAACGATGGCACAACTTACAAGCAGGGATGGATGGAAGAACAACACACTGACAACCAACAAATGGAACCAACACCAGATCCCAGGGTTATGTTGGATCAGGGGAAGAAAGCCACCAATGGTTGGATGGACAACAGTACACAGAATCCCAGCCTTGTTGGGGATCTTGGCTCTGCGGGAAACATTTCCTCTAATGTGATTTCCCTTGTGGAGCTGTGCTCTAATATTGATACAAACAGCTGCCCGCCCACAGGTGATGCATTCAAGGGTACAAGCGGGCAGAACACGGAGGAAATGAACTTTCCTGCCTCAGCTGAGAGCCCACCTGTGTCAAATATGTTGGACAACAGTCAGTCTACTATTGTGTCCTTGGACAGACCGGTAGAAGACTTACCAGAGCCAACAGACGACTACGTTAGCAGTAAAGACCTAGACGGACTTAACGATTGGTTTCAAAGTCGACAGATCAGAGGTTTGGAATGGGACCAGTTGGCCCAGTTCAGACACCTGATGTGTGTTGAAGGCTTGCTTGAGAAGACTGATTGTAATTCTGAAGGTGAAGCTCTCTACCGTGGCAGCTTGGACGTGGCAGTCAAGACAAGTGAAGAACAAAACCAGTACTTTGGTGCCGGTCCAGGTTTGAGAGTTTCAGAGGAAGTGCTGGACAAGCCCCGACACTCTGCAGTGGTAATCGTTACAAGTGGGATGGAAGAGAGCGGCCACATACCTGAGCAGGTGTGGGGCTAGCAAACTTTGGACTAACGTGGACAGAATGTAGATTGTTTGATTGTGTCCGTGCTCGGGAGTTCCACTTCTAAAAACACAACTGGTGGACGTCTTAGGAATATAAACACTTTCAATGCCAGAAAGTCACCTGTGTTGTTTATTGCCATCAACCACCAATTAATCTCACCTTAATAAGGTGACAGTCATGTTACATAAGGTGCAGGTAACATAAGGCAAACAGTCATGTTACATAAGGTGCAGGTAACGTAAGGTAAACAGTCATGTTACATAAGGTGCAGGTAACATCAGGTAAACAGTCATGTTACATAAGGTGCAGGTAACATAAGGCAAACAGTCATGTTACATAAGGTGCAGGTAACATAAGGTAAACAGTCATGTTACATAAGGTGCAGGTAACATCAGGTAAACAGTCATGTTACATAAGGTGCAGGTAACATAAGGTAAACAGTCATGTTACATAAGGTGAAGGTAACATAAGGCAAACAGTCATGTTACATAAGGTGCAGGTAACATAAGGTAAACAGTCATGTTACATAAGGTGCAGGTAACATAAGGCAAACAGTCATGTTACATAAGGTGCAGGTAACATAAGGTAAACAGTCATGTTACATAAGGTGCAGGTAACATAAGGCAAACAGTCATGTTACATAAGGTGCAGGTAACATAAGGCAAACAGTCATGTTACATAAGGTGCAGGTAACGTAAGGTAAACAGTCATTTTACATAAGGTGCAGGTAACATCAGGTAAACAGTCATGTTACATAAGGTGCAGGTAACATAAGGCAAACAGTCATGTTACATAAGGTGCAGGTAACGTAAGGTAAACAGTCATGTTACATAAGGTGCAGGCAATATAAGGTAACATAACATTTTCTTGTATCTAACGTCACAGTCTTTACAGGTTAATAACCATGAAAGAAATGTATTTGACTTAGTTGCTAAGTAAGTGAGTAAATTAATAAGCACATCACCTCCTACAACAAGTACATCTACATCACCTCCTACAAGTACATCTACATCACCTCCTACAACAAGTACATCTACATCACCTCCTACAAGTACATCTACATCACCTCCTACAAGTACATCTACATCACCTCCTACAACAAGTACATCTACATCACCTACAAGTACATCTACATCACCTCCTACAAGTACATCTACATCACCTCCTACAAGTACATCTACATCACCTCCTACAACAAGTACATCTACATCACCTCCTACAAGTACATCTACATCACCTCCTACAACAAGTACATCTACATCACCTCCTACAACAAGTACATCTACATCACCTCCTACAAGTACATCTACATCACCTCCTACATCTACATCACCTCCTACAAGTACATCTACATCACCTCCTACAACAAGTACATCTACATCACCTCCTACAAGTACATCTACATCACCTCCTACAAGTACATCTACATCACCTCCTACATCTACATCACCTCCTACAAGTACATCACCTCCTACAACAAGTACATCTACATCACCTCCTACAAGTACATCTACATCACCTCCTACAAGTACATCTACATCACCTCCTACAACAAGTACATCTACATCACCTCCTACAACAAGTACATCTACATCACCTCCTACAAGTACATCTACATCACCTCCTACAACAAGTACATCTACATCACCTCCTACAAGTACATCTACATCACCTCCTACAGCAAGTACATCTACATCACCTCCTACAAGTACATCTACATCACCTCCAACAAGTACATCTACATCACCTCCTACAAGTACATCTACATCACCTCCTACAACAAGTACATCTACATCACCTCCTACAAGTACATCTACATCACCTCCTACAAGTACATCTACATCACCTCCTACAAGTACATCTACATCACCTCCAACAAGTACATCAACAAGTCACAACTCTCCACTTGCTCAGCAACTTCCGGCAACATGGTCACATGGTTCACTCAATTGACCAATCCCAAATGAGACTGCCGGTAGTCCCGCCTACCCTCCTAGCAAATGTGGAAATGACTGAAAGTGTTAAATAGAAACATATACACTTTAAACATATACACGTGGAAATGAGTGAAAGTATAGAAACATATACACTTTAAACATATACATGTGGAAATGAGTGAAAGTATAGAAACATATACATGTGGAAATGAGTGAAAGTATAGAAACATATACACTTTAAACATATACACATGGAAATGAGTAGATGTGCAAAATAAAGAATACAGAAAAAGTGGAAATACATTCATGCGTCTGGAAATGCGTAAATGTGGGAATACAATTGTAGAAATCAATACAGGTGGAATTTAATGTAGAAATCGATAAATGTGGCAATAAATACTCGTAGAAATGCATTTTGTATGTATTTATTCACATACTTCTTATTCCAGTATTTGTTTAGCAATGTATCCAAACTTTGGTCACGTGTTCTGTCTAAAGGTCACGGGTTGGTCAGCAGACGGTGACGTCAAAAGTGGGCGGGGCCAAATGCTTTTTTAAAGCCAGTCGCGAGCTTGTTTGGCAGTCTGCTAGTTTTGTTTGACGAGCGAGCATCAAAGTGGTCGTCATGCTCCGCGCACTGACTTCCACCTTCATTCCACGCGGGGGAGCAGCGTCGTGGCGCCGCTACTCGGCCGCCGCCATTCCCGCTCCCAACACCCGGCCGGAAGTGCACTTTAACAAGGTAAGTCAGTTGGAGCAGACGTGCTGTACTTTGGACAGCCAGGTAACCTAGCAACGCTTTTACGACAGCCCCTGTTGCTTTGTGTCACAAGTCATTGTTTCATGCTTGTTTATGTGATCTAAATCATTGTTTCATGCTTGTTTATGTGATCTAAATCATTGTTTCATGCTTGTTTATGTGATCTAAGCTAGTGTCAGCGCGCACATTAAATCCGCCTTCTTCAGGGTTCACATTTCAGCTATTCTCGGCCATAAATGTGTATAATTACATAATGTTGTAGCGCCCCGCAGTGGACAATGAGGGGTACTGCGGTGGAGTAGTTTCGATTTAACAGTATATCTTTATTTGCAAGTACACATTTATACTGTTTTATTGTAACAACAATGTGAATATAATATTGTTATATTGTATCAATAGTGTGTATATAATAATGTTATATTGTAACAACAGTGTTTAACACTTACTTAGTATGTGTCCTGTGATTGGCACCAACACTTACTTAGTATGTGTCCTGTGATTGGCACCAACACTTACTTAGTATGTGTCCTGTGATTGGCACCAACACTTACTTAGTATGTGTCCTGTGATTGGCACCAACACTTACTTAGTATGTGTCCTGTGATTGGCACCAACACTTACTTAGTATGTGTCCTGTGATTGGCACCAACACTTACTTAGTATGTGTCCTGTGATTGGCACCAACACTTACTTAGTATGTGTCCTGTGATTGGCAGCAATGAATGAAGTTTTTCTTTGTGTTGCAGCTGTTCATCAACAACCGATGGCAAGATGCAGAAAGTGGAAAAAGTTTCCCCACAATCAACCCAGCGACGGGGGAGATCATCTGCCATGTGGCTGAGGCCAGTGAGGTAAACAAACTCAACATTTGTGTGGGCTTTTTGTTAGCAGAGAGTGTGTCCCTCGACTGTCGCAGAGTGTGTCCCTCGACTGTCGCAGAGTGTGTCCCTCGACTGTCGCAGAGTGTGTCCCTCGACTGTCGCAGAGTGTGTCCCTCGACTGTCGCAGAGTGTGTCCCTCGACTGTCGCAGAGTGTGTCCCTCGACTGTCGCAGAGTGTGTCCCTCGACTGTCGCAGAGTGTGTCCCTCGACTGTCGCAGAGTGTGTCCCTCGACTGTCGCAGAGTGTGTCCCTCGACTGTCGCAGAGTGTGTCCCTCGACTGTCGCAGAGTGTGTCCCTCGACTGTCGCGGAGTGTGTCCCTCGACTGTCGCGGAGTGCGTCCCTCGACTGTCGCGGAGTGTGTCCCTCGACTGTCGCAGAGTGTGTCCCTCGACTGTCGCGGAGTGTGTCCCTCGACTGTCGCGGAGTGTGTCCCTCGACTGTCGCAGAGTGTGTCCCTCGACTGTCGCGGAGTGTGTCCCTCGACTGTCGCAGAGTGTGTCCCTCGACTGTCGCAGAGTGTGTCCCTCGACTGTCGCGGAGTGTGTCCCTCGACTGTCGCGGAGTGTGTCCCTCGACTGTCGCAGAGTGTGTCCCTCGACTGTCGCAGAGTGTGTCCCTCGACTGTCGCAGAGTGTGTCCCTCGACTGTCGCAGAGTGTGTCCCTCGACTGTCGCAGAGTGTGTCCCTCGACTGTCGCAGAGTGTGTCCCTCGACTGTCGCAGAGTGTGTCCCTCGACTGTCGCAGAGTGTGTCCCTCGACTGTCGCAGAGTGTGTCCCTCGACTGTCGCGGAGTGTGTCCCTCGACTGTCGCGGAGTGTGTCCCTCGACTGTCGCAGAGTGTGTCCCTCGACTGTCGCAGAGTGTGTCCCTCGACTGTCGCAGAGTGTGTCCCTCGACTGTCGCAGAGTGTGTCCCTCGACTGTCGCAGAGTGTGTCCCTCGACTGTCGCAGAGTGTGTCCCTCGACTGTCGCAGAGTGCGTCCCGACTGTCGCAGAGTGCGTCCCGACTGTCGCAGAGTGCGTCCCGACTGTCGCAGAGTGTGCGTCCCGACTGTCGCAGAGAGTGCGTCCCTCGACTGTCGCGGAGTGCGTCCCTCGACTGTCGCGGAGTGCGTCCCTCGACTGTCGCGGAGTGCGTCCCTCGACTGTCGCGGAGTGCGTCCCTCGACTGTCGCGGAGTGCGTCCCCCGACTGTCGCGGAGTGCGTCCCCCGACTGTCGCGGAGTGCGTCCCCCGACTGTCGCGGAGTGCGTGTCTCCCGACGGTCGCGGAGTGCGTCCCCCGACGGTCGCGGAGTGCGTCCCCCGACGGTCGCGGAGTGCGTCCCCCGACGGTCGCGGAGTGCGTCCCCCGACGGTCGCGGAGTGCGTCCCCCGACGGTCGCGGAGTGCGTCCCCCGACGGTCGCGGAGTGCGTCCCCCGACGGTCGCGGAGTGCGTCCCCCGACGGTCGCGGAGTGCGTCCCCCGACGGTCGCGGAGTGCGTCCCCCGACTGTCGCGGAGTGCGTCCCCCGACTGTCGCGGAGTGCGTCCCCCGACTGTCGCGGAGTGCGTCCCGACTGTCGCGGAGTGCGTCCCGACTGTCGCAGAGAGTGCGTCCCGACTGTCGCAGAGAGTGCGTCCCTCGACTGTCGCAGAGAGTGCGTCCCTCGACTGTCGCAGAGAGTGCGTCCCTCGACTGTCGCAGAGAGTGCGTCCCTCGACTGTCGCGGAGTGCGTCCCTCGACTGTCGCGGAGTGCGTCCCTCGACTGTCGCGGAGTGCGTCCCTCGACGGTCGCGGAGTGCGTCCCTCGACTGTCGCGGAGTGCGTCCCTCGACTGTCGCGGAGTGCGTCCCTCGACTGTCGCGGAGTGCGTCCCTCGACGGTCGCGGAGTGCGTCCCCCGACGGTCGCGGAGTGCGTCCCCCGACGGTCGCGGAGTGCGTCCCCCGACGGTCGCGGAGTGCGTCCCCCGACGGTCGCGGAGTGCGTCCCCCGACGGTCGCGGAGTGCGTCCCCCGACGGTCGCGGAGTGCGTCCCCCGACTGTCGCGGAGTGCGTCCCCCGACTGTCGCGGAGTGCGTCCCCCGACTGTCGCGGAGTGCGTCCCGACTGTCGCGGAGTGCGTCCCGACTGTCGCGGAGTGCGTCCCGACTGTCGCAGAGAGTGCGTCCCGACTGTCGCAGAGAGTGCGTCCCGACTGTCGCAGAGAGTGCGTCCCTCGACTGTCGCAGAGAGTGCGTCCCTCGACTGTCGCAGAGAGTGCGTCCCTCGACTGTCGCAGAGAGTGCGTCCCTCGACTGTCGCAGAGAGTGCGTCCCTCGACTGTCGCAGAGAGTGCGTCCCTCGACTGTCGCGGAGTGCGTCCCTCGACTGTCGCGGAGTGCGTCCCTCGACTGTCGCGGAGTGCGTCCCTCGACGGTCGCGGAGTGCGTCCCTCGACGGTCGCGGAGTGCGTCCCTCGACGGTCGCGGAGTGCGTCCCTCGACTGTCGCGGAGTGCGTCCCTCGACTGTCGCGGAGTGCGTCTCCCCCGACTGTCGCGGAGTGCGTCTCCCCCGACTGTCGCGGAGTGCGTCTCCCCCGACTGTCGCGGAGTGCGTCTCCCCCGACTGTCGCGGAGTGCGTCTCCCCCGACTGTCGCGGAGTGCGTCTCCCCCGACTGTCGCGGAGTGCGTCTCCCCCGACTGTCGCGGAGTGCGTCTCCCCCGACTGTCGCGGAGTGCGTCTCCCCCGACTGTCGCGGAGTGCGTCTCCCCCGACTGTCGCGGAGTGCGTCTCCCCCGACTGTCGCGGAGTGCGTGTCCCCCGACTGTCGCGGAGTGCGTCTCCCCCGACTGTCGCGGAGTGCGTGTCCCCCGACTGTCGCGGAGTGCGTGTCCCCCGACTGTCGCGGAGTGCGTGTCCCCCGACTGTCGCGGAGTGCGTGTCCCCCGACTGTCGCGGAGTGCGTGTCCCCCGACTGTCGCGGAGTGCGTGTCCCCCGACTGTCGCGGAGTGCGCGTCTCCCGACTGTCGCACAGAGTGGAGTGCGTCCCGACTGTCGCACACTCTTTAGACTCTAGTCCTCCAACGTCCCACCACAGATCTAGACCCTAGTTCTCCTACCTCCAATGGTTCTGTCCCACCACAGATCTAGACTCTAGTCCTCAAACATCCTTACCACTAGTTTATCACTATTTGCTATTATTATTACAATGATACAAGTAGTAAATGAAATGAGCACTAGTTGGTAACTATTAATACAAATAATGTCATGATGATGATGTACCTTCCATGTTGCCAGGTTGATGTTGACAAGGCAGTGAAGGCAGCACGGGATGCCTTCCGGCTGGGGTCGCCATGGAGACGGATGGATGCCTCCCATCGCGGCCTTCTTCTCAGCCGCTTGGCAGATGCCATCGAGAAGGATGCTGCCTACCTGGCGGTCAGTTCCTTTCATCATGCTTTTCACTCGCTAGTTCATGTTTATAATGAAGCTTTTCACTCGCTAGTTCATGTTTGTAATGAAGCTTTTCACTCCCTAGTTCATGTTTATAATGAAGCTTTTCACTCGCTAGTTCATGTTTATAATGAAGCTTTTCACTCGCTAGTTCATGTTTGTAATGAAGCTTTTCACTCGCTAGTTCATGTTTATAATGAAGCTTTTCACTCGCTAGTTCATGTTTATAATGAAGCTTTTCACTCGCTAGTTCATGTTTATAATCAAGCTTTTCACTCGCTAGTTCATGTTTATAATGAAGCTTTTCACTCGCTAGTTCATGTTTATAATGAAGCTTTTCACTCGCTAGTTCATGTTTATAATGAAGCTTTTCACTCGCTAGTTCATGTTTATAATCAAGCTTTTCACACGCTAGTTCATGTTTATAATCAAGCTTTTCACTCGCTAGTTCATGTTTATAATGAAGCTTTTCACTCGCTAGTTCATGTTTATAATGAAGCTTTTCACTCGCTAGTTCATGTTTATAATGAAGCTTTTCACTCGCTAGTTCATGTTTATAATGAAGCTTTTCACTCGCTAGTTTATGTTTGTAATGAAGCTTTTCACTCGCTAGTTCATGTTTATAATGAAGCTTTTCACTCGCTAGTTCATGTTTTTAATGAAGCTTTTCACTCGCTAGTTCATGTTTTTAATGAAGCTTTTCACTCGCTAGTTCATGTTTGTAATGAAGCTTTTCACTCGCTAGTTCATGTTTGTAATGAAGCTTTTCACTCGCTAGTTCATGTTTGTAATGAAGCTTTTCACTCGCTAGTTCATGTTTGTAATGAAGCTTTTCACTCGCTAGTTCATGTTTATAATGAAGCTTTTCACTCGCTAGTTCATGTTTATAATGAAGCTTTTCACTCGCTAGTTCATGTTTTTAATGAAGCTTTTCACTCGCTAGTTCATGTTTATAATGAAGCTTTTCACTCGCTAGTTCATGTTTTTAATGAAGCTTTTCACTCGCTAGTTCATGTTTGTAATGAAGCTTTTCACTCGCTAGTTCATGTTTGTAATGAAGCTTTTCACTCGCTAGTTCATGTTTGTAATGAAGCTTTTCACTCGCTAGTTCATGTTTGTAATGAAGCTTTTCACTCGCTAGTTCATGTTTATAATGAAGCTTTTCACTCGCTAGTTCATGTTTATAATGAAGCTTTTCACTCGCTATTTCATGTTTATAATGAAGCTTTTCACTCGCTAGTTCATGTTTATAATGAAGCTTTTCACTCGCTAGTTCATGTTTTTAATGAAGCTTTTCACTCGCTAGTTCATGTTTGTAATGAAGCTTTTCACTCCCTAGTTCATGTTTATAATGAAGCTTTTCACTCGCTAGTTCATGTTTATAATGAAGCTTTTCACTCGCTAGTTCATGTTTGTAATGAAGCTTTTCACTCGCTAGTTCATGTTTATAATGAAGCTTTTCACTCGCTAGTTCATGTTTATAATGAAGCTTTTCACTCGCTAGTTCATGTTTATAATCAAGCTTTTCACTCGCTAGTTCATGTTTATAATGAAGCTTTTCACTCGCTAGTTCATGTTTATAATGAAGCTTTTCACTCGCTAGTTCATGTTTATAATCAAGCTTTTCACACGCTAGTTCATGTTTATAATCAAGCTTTTCACTCGCTAGTTCATGTTTATAATGAAGCTTTTCACTCGCTAGTTCATGTTTATAATGAAGCTTTTCACTCGCTAGTTCATCTTTATAATGAAGCTTTTCACTCGCTAGTTCATGTTTATAATGAAGCTTTTCACTCGCTAGTTTATGTTTGTAATGAAGCTTTTCACTCGCTAGTTCATGTTTGTAATGAAGCTTTTCACTCGCTAGTTCATGTTTTTAATGAAGCTTTTCACTCGCTAGTTCATGTTTGTAATGAAGCTTTTCACTCGCTAGTTCATGTTTGTAATGAAGCTTTTCACTCGCTAGTTCATGTTTGTAATGAAGCTTTTCACTCGCTAGTTCATGTTTGTAATGAAGCTTTTCACTCGCTAGTTCATGTTTATAATGAAGCTTTTCACTCGCTAGTTCATGTTTATAATGAAGCTTTTCACTCGCTAGTTCATGTTTTTAATGAAGCTTTTCACTCGCTAGTTCATGTTTATAATGAAGCTTTTCACTCGCTAGTTCATGTTTTTAATGAAGCTTTTCACTCGCTAGTTCATGTTTTTAATGAAGCTTTTCACTCGCTAGTTCATGTTTGTAATGAAGCTTTTCACTCGCTAGTTCATGTTTGTAATGAAGCTTTTCACTCGCTAGTTCATGTTTGTAATGAAGCTTTTCACTCGCTAGTTCATGTTTGTAATGAAGCTTTTCACTCGCTAGTTCATGTTTATAATGAAGCTTTTCACTCGCTAGTTCATGTTTATAATGAAGCTTTTCACTCGCTATTTCATGTTTATAATGAAGCTTTTCACTCGCTAGTTCATGTTTATAATGAAGCTTTTCACTCGCTAGTTCATGTTTTTAATGAAGCTTTTCACTCGCTAGTTCATGTTTGTAATGAAGCTTTTCACTCCCTAGTTCATGTTTATAATGAAGCTTTTCACTCGCTAGTTCATGTTTATAATGAAGCTTTTCACTCGCTAGTTCATGTTTGTAATGAAGCTTTTCACTCGCTAGTTCATGTTTATAATGAAGCTTTTCACTCGCTAGTTCATGTTTATAATGAAGCTTTTCACTCGCTAGTTCATGTTTATAATCAAGCTTTTCACTCGCTAGTTCATGTTTATAATGAAGCTTTTCACTCGCTAGTTCATGTTTATAATGAAGCTTTTCACTCGCTAGTTCATGTTTATAATGAAGCTTTTCACTCGCTAGTTCATGTTTATAATCAAGCTTTTCACACGCTAGTTCATGTTTATAATCAAGCTTTTCACTCGCTAGTTCATGTTTATAATGAAGCTTTTCACTCGCTAGTTCATGTTTATAATGAAGCTTTTCACTCGCTAGTTCATGTTTATAATGAAGCTTTTCACTCGCTAGTTCATGTTTATAATGAAGCTTTTCACTCGCTAGTTTATGTTTGTAATGAAGCTTTTCACTCGCTAGTTCATGTTTATAATGAAGCTTTTCACTCGCTAGTTCATGTTTTTAATGAAGCTTTTCACTCGCTAGTTCATGTTTTTAATGAAGCTTTTCACTCGCTAGTTCATGTTTGTAATGAAGCTTTTCACTCGCTAGTTCATGTTTGTAATGAAGCTTTTCACTCGCTAGTTCATGTTTGTAATGAAGCTTTTCACTCGCTAGTTCATGTTTGTAATGAAGCTTTTCACTCGCTAGTTCATGTTTATAATGAAGCTTTTCACTCGCTAGTTCATGTTTATAATGAAGCTTTTCACTCGCTAGTTCATGTTTGTAATGAAGCTTTTCACTCGCTAGTTCATGTTTTTAATGAAGCTTTTCACTCGCTAGTTCATGTTTGTAATGAAGCTTTTCACTCGCTAGTTCATGTTTGTAATGAAGCTTTTCACTCGCTAGTTCATGTTTGTAATGAAGCTTTTCACTCGCTAGTTCATGTTTGTAATGAAGCTTTTCACTCGCTAGTTCATGTTTATAATGAAGCTTTTCACTCGCTAGTTCATGTTTATAATGAAGCTTTTCACTCGCTAGTTCATGTTTATAATGAAGCTTTTCACTCGCTAGTTCATGTTTATAATGAAGCTTTTCACTCGCTAGTTCATGTTTATAATGAAGCTTTTCACTCGCTAGTTCATGTTTTTAATGAAGCTTTTCACTCGCTAGTTCATGTTTGTAATGAAGCTTTTCACTCGCTAGTTCATGTTTGTAATGAAGCTTTTCACTCGCTAGTTCATGTTTATAATGAAGCTTTTCACTCGCTAGTTCATGTTTTTAATGAAGCTTTTCACTCGCTAGTTCATGTTTGTAATGAAGCTTTTCACTCGCTAGTTCATGTTTGTAATGAAGCTTTTCACTCGCTAGTTCATGTTTATAATGAAGCTTTCATTGACTCAGTTGTCAGAAACTATTCAACATGTTTCATTGACTCAGTTGTCAGAAACTATTCAACATGTTTCATTGACTCAGTTGTCAGATGCTATTAAACATGTTTCATTGACTCAGTTGTCAGATGCTATTCAACATGTTTCATTGACTCAGTTGTCAGATACTATTCAACATGTTTCATTGACTCAGTTGTCAGAAACTATTCAACATTGACTCAGTTGTCAGAAACTATTCAACATTGACTCCGTTGTCAGAAACTATTCAACATGTTTCATTGACTCAGTTGTCAGAAACTATTCAACATGTTTCATTGACTCAGTTGTCAGAAACTATTCAACATGTTTCATTGACTCAGTTGTCAGAAACTATTCAACATTGACTCAGTTGTCAGAAACTATTCAACATTGACTCAGTTGTCAGAAGCTATTCAACATGTTTCATTGACTCAGTTGTCAGAAACTATTCAACATGTTTCATTGACTCAGTTGTCAGAAACTATTCAACATGTTTCATTGACTCAGTTGTCAGAAACTATTCAACATGTTTCATTGACTCAGTTGTCAGAAACTATTCAACATGTTTCATTGACTCAGTTGTCAGAAACTATTCAACATGTTTCATTGACTCAGTTGTCAGAAACTATTCAACATTGACTCAGTTGTCAGAAACTATTCAACATGTTTCATTGACTCAGTTGTCAGAAACTATTCAACATGTTTCATTGACTCAGTTGTCAGAAACTATTCAACATGTTCCATTGACTCAGTTGTCAGAAACTATTCAACATGTTTCATTGACTCAGTTGTCAGAAACTATTCAACATGTTTCATTGACTCAGTTGTCAGAAACTATTCAACATGTTTCATTGACTCAGTTGTCAGAAACTATTCAACATTGACTCAGTTGTCAGAAACTATTCAACATGTTTCATTGACTCAGTTGTCAGAAACTATTCAACATGTTTCATTGACTCAGTTGTCAGAAACTATTCAACATGTTTCATTGACTCAGTTGTCAGAAACTATTCAACATGTTTCATTGACTCAGTTGTCAGAAACTATTCAACATTGACTCAGTTGTCAGAAACTATTCAACATGTTTCATTGACTCAGTTGTCAGAAACTATTCAACATGTTTCATTGACTCAGTTGTCAGAAACTATTCAACATGTTTCATTGACTCAGTTGTCAGATACTATTCAACATGTTTCATTGACTCAGTTGTCAGAAACTATTCAACATGTTTCATTGACTCAGTTGTCAGAAACTATTCAACATGTTTCATTGACTCAGTTGTCAGATACTATTCAACATGTTTCATTGACTCAGTTGTCAGAAACTATTCAACATGTTTCATTGACTCAGTTGTCAGAAACTATTCAACATGTTTCATTCACTCAGTTGTCAGAAACTATTCAACATGTTTCATTGACTCAGTTGTCAGATACTATTCAACATGTTTCATTGACTCAGTTGTCAGAAACTATTCAACATGTTTCATTGACTCAGTTGTCAGAAACTATTCAACATGTTTCATTGACTCAGTTGTCAGAAACTATTCAACATGTTTCATTGACTCAGTTGTCAGAAACTATTCAACATGTTTCATTGACTCAGTTGTCAGAAACTATTCAACATGTTTCATTGACTCAGTTGTCAGATACTATTCAACATGTTTCATTGACTCAGTTGTCAGAAACTATTCAACATGTTTCATTGACTCAGTTGTCAGAAACTATTCAACATGTTTCATTCACTCAGTTTTCAGAAACTATTCAACATTGACTCAGTTGTTGGTAGAAAATGGATGGATGGTGGTGAATGTTGGAGAGGACTACTATGTCTTCGGGTCTATGGTGTGTTTGAAGCCAGGCCACATGTGTCCGTAGGAGTTGGAGACCCTGGACAACGGCAAGCCCTACGCCGTCTCTTACACCGTGGATGTGCCCAACGTGGTGAAGTGTCTCAGGTAACAGGATTGGAAATGGTGGTAAGGCGGTGACCCAGACAAATGCAGTTGTTTCCTGTACTTTGGTCCAGGTACTACGCAGGCTGGGCTGACAAGTGGGAAGGAAAGACCATCCCCATTGACGGAGATTACTTCTGCTACACCAGACATGAACCTGTTGGAGTGTGTGGACAGATCATACCGGTAAGTGTGCGCGCGCCGCCTCCACCCACAGGGACAAAGCTCCATTCCTTCCAACATAACATGTGAGAAATGACTTGGAGGGATCAGCCGCTGGATTCAGGACTTGTGGTCGGGCCTGGCGGGGCAGCCCCGTTCTAATGTGTGACACACTTTGAAAATAGGAATGTTGTATGAAAGAATAGTTTGGTGTAACAATGATTTACTTTGTCAAACACACCATCAGCAGCTTCTCCTGTTCAGTTTCAGTGCATCATTTCGACAGGCCTGCAAATAGTGATCAGTCGCCATGAATCCATTTGAAATCTCCGATCAAAATGGAACCAACAGCCCAAAAAAGAATGAAAGTTTGACATGCGTCATCCACCTGTCAGCTTCTGAAGCAATTTTGTCATTTTTAAGTTGATTTAAAAATCGTTTAGCTGACAAGCACTTTTTTCTGGAATGTCCTCCATGATTCACTTATGTGAGACAAGAACACCTTGTTATTTCTTTGTGCATTCTAAATCATAAAGAAACGCTAGCAACAGTCAGCTAACGAAGCTATTAAAAGTCGCTCTATTCCGCCTATAAAGCGCTCTAAAAACATCCAAACGCCGCCATAAAGGTTTTATATACACACTGTAAGTATACATGTAGCATCTAGTAACATTCATAATAACATGTAAAAGTTACATATTTGATCATTTTAAGTATTCATTTCACAGACGCATCACAACGCTCACTTTCCCTTCAACAACAAGACTACAAATCAAGTAGACTTGATGAGACAACAAAGACTATGATTTTTGAGCCTGAATATAAGGAAGATGATCTACAAGTGTTAGAAGCTAAACCGATGCAGACCGAGCGTCATGTAGCAGTATCGCTCAGTGCTAAACAACATAATCAAACAATCACTTACTGTACAATGACGAAGGGTTTTGGTGTCTTTCTGCCCACCTCCGGGTCCAAGATGCATGTCAAAGTTGACCAACTTGTCAGATTATGTCTACAACCTTCTACTATCCAGGGGAGAGGCACGATTTATCATCTGGATTTCACTTTCACCGACTCAGAGGCCATGCAGCAGCTCAATATAGCAGCATAAGCTAGTTAGCTCTCTGTGATCACAGCATCACTAAAAGTAGTTCCTCTGTGTTAGCACTTATAATAATAATATCACTCATACTTAATATTCAGGTCACCACATGTAAATGAAGTATTGTTATTTAGCGGACTTTAATAGTGTACTCCTATTAGCTGCATTGTTAGCCACCTCTTACTTGCTGTATTGTACTATTTAGAATGTATGACACAACAACACATGTTGTCTTACATTGTGAATGATAGACAACATTACAAAAAGTGCACTTTCCCTTTAAGTCATTTTAACAAAACATAAGCCTTGTTTGTTGTGCAATGTTCCAAATATTCACCATTCTTGTTAGGACATGAATCATGTGTTCACCATTCTTGTTAGGACATGAATCATGTATTCACCATTCTTGTTAGGACATGAATCATGTGTTCACCATTCTTGTTAGGACATGAATCATGTGTTCACCATTCTTGTTAGGACATGAATCATGTATTCACCATTCTTGTTAGGACATGAATCATGTGTTCACCATTCTTGTTAGGACATGAATCATGTATTCACCATTCTTGTTAGGACATGAATCATGTGTTCACCATTCTTGTTAGGACATGAATCATGTATTCACCATTCTTGTTAGGACATGAATCATGTGTTCACCATTCTTGTTAGGACATGAATCATGTATTCACCATTCTTGTTAGGACATGAATCATGTGTTCACCATTCTTGTTAGGACATGAATCATGTGTTCACCATTCTTGTTAGGACATGAATCATGTATTCACCATTCTTGTTAGGACATGAATCATGTGTTCACCATTCTTGTTAGGACATGAATCATGTATTCACCATTCTTGTTAGGACATGAATCATGTGTTCACCATTCTTGTTAGGACATGAATCATGTATTCACCATTCTTGTTAGGACATGAATCATGTATTCACCATTCTTGTTAGGACATGAATCATGTGTTCACCATTCTTGTTAGGACATGAATCATGTATTCACCATTCTTGTTAGGACATGAATCATGTGTTCACCATTCTTGTTAGGACATGAATCATGTATTCACCATTCTTGTTAGGACATGAATCATGTATTCACCATTCTTGTTAGGACATGAATCATGTGTTCACCATTCTTGTTAGGACATGAATCATGTATTCACCATTCTTGTTAGGACATGAATCATGTGTTCACCATTCTTGTTAGGACATGAATCATGTATTCACCATTCTTGTTAGGACATGAATCATGTATTCACCATTCTTGTTAGGACATGAATCATGTGTTCACCATTCTTGTTAGGACATGAATCATGTATTCACCATTCTTGTTAGGACATGAATCATGTGTTCACCATTCTTGTTAGGACATGAATCATGTATTCACCATTCTTGTTAGGACATGAATCATGTGTTCACCATTCTTGTTAGGACATGAATCATGTATTCACCATTCTTGTTAGGACATGAATCATGTGTTCACCATTCTTGTTAGGACATGAATCATGTGTTCACCATTCTTGTTAGGACATGAATCATGTATTCACCATTCTTGTTAGGACATGAATCATGTGTTCACCATTCTTGTTAGGACATGAATCATGTATTCACCATTCTTGTTAGGACATGAATCATGTGTTCACCATTCTTGTTAGGACATGAATCATGTATTCACCATTCTTGTTAGGACATGAATCATGTATTCACCATTCTTGTTAGGACATGAATCATGTGTTCACCATTCTTGTTAGGACATGAATCATGTATTCACCATTCTTGTTAGGACATGAATCATGTGTTCACCATTCTTGTTAGGACATGAATCATGTATTCACCATTCTTGTTAGGACATGAATCATGTATTCACCATTCTTGTTAGGACATGAATCATGTGTTCACCATTCTTGTTAGGACATGAATCATGTATTCACCATTCTTGTTAGGACATGAATCATGTGTTCACCATTCTTGTTAGGACATGAATCATGTATTCACCATTCTTGTTAGGACATGAATCATGTATTCACCATTCTTGTTAGGACATGAATCATGTGTTCACCATTCTTGTTAGGACATGAATCATGTATTCACCATTCTTGTTAGGACATGAATCATGTGTTCACCATTCTTGTTAGGACATGAATCATGTATTCACCATTCTTGTTAGGACATGAATCATGTATTCACCATTCTTGTTAGGACATGAATCATGTATTCACCATTCTTGTTAGGACATGAATCATGTATTCACCATTCTTGTTAGGACATGAATCATGTATTCACCATTCTTGTTAGGACATGAATCATGTGTTCAACATTCTTGTTAGGACATGAATCATGTATTCACCATTCTTGTGTGTCTGCAGTGGAACTTCCCCCTCTTGATGCAGGCATGGAAACTTGGTCCTGCTCTTGCAACAGGCAACACTGTGGTGATGAAAGTGGCTGAGCAGACGCCTCTCACTGCCCTCTATGTGGCACACCTCATCCAGCAGGTACATCGTCATGACTACCATTGTACGTACTCATGACTACCATTGTACATACTCATGACTTGGCACGGCTACCATTGGTGAAGGTGGGCTTCCCTGAAGGTGTGGTCAACGTGTTGCCAGGCATGGGGCCCACAGCTGGAGCTGCCATTGCCAGACACATGGATGTGGACAAGGTGGCCTTCACAGGCTCCACTGAGGTAGGAACACTCTTGGTTTACTACCTCACTTTGTGTGTGTGTGTGTGTGTGTGTGTGTGTGTGTGTGTGTGTGTGTGTGTGTGTGTGTGTGTGTGTGTGTGTGTGTGTGTGTGTGTGTGTGTGTGTGTGTGTGTGTGTGTGTGTGTGTGTGTGTGTGTGTGTGTGTGTGTGTGTGTGTGTGTGTGTGTGTGTGTGTGTGTGTGTGTGTGTGTGTGTGTGTGTGTGTGTGTGTGTGTGTGTGTGTGTGTGTGTGTGTGTGTGTGTGTGTGTGTGTGTGTGTGTGTGTGTGTGTGTGTGTGTGTGTGTGTGTGTGTGTGTGTGTGTGTGTGTGTGTGTGTGTGTGTGTGTGTGTGTGTGTGTGTGTGTGTGTGTGTGTGTGTGTGTGTTTGTTTGTTTGTTTGTTTGTTTGTTTGTTTGTTTGTTTGTTTGTTTGTTTGTTTGTTTGTTTGTTTGTTTGTTTGTTTGTTTGTTTGTTTGTTTGTTTGTTTGTTTGTTTAATGCTGCTGTGTGTCCACCAGGTGGGTCATCTCATCCAGAAGGCGTCAGGTGACAGCAACTTGAAGAAGGTCACTCTGGAGCTGGGAGGGAAGTCTCCCAACATCATCATGTCTGATGCCAACTGTACGCTCACACTACTACACTTGGAAGTACACACTACTACACTTGGAAGTACACACTACTACACTTGGAAGTACACACTACTACACTTGGAAGTACACACTACTACACTTGGAAGTAGACACTACTACACTTGGAAGTACACACTACTACACTTGGAAGTACACACTACTACACTTGGAAGTATACACTACTACACTTGGAAGTACACACTACTACACTTGGAAGTATACACTACTACACTTGGAAGTACACACTACTACACTTGGAAGTACACACTACTACACTTGGAAGTAGACACTACTACACTTGGAAGTAGACACTACTACACTTGGAAGTAGACACTACTACACTTGGAAGTAGACACTACTACACTTGGAAGTAGACACTACTACACTTGGAAGTAGACACTACTACACTTGGAAGTACACACTACTACACTTGGAAGTACACACTACTACACTTGGAAGTATACACTACTACACTTGGAAGTATACACTACTACACTTGGAAGTACACACTACTACACTTGGAAGTAGACACTACTACACTTGGAAGTAGACACTACTACACTTGGAAGTAGACACTACTACACTTGGAAGTATACACTACTACACTTGGAAGTAGACACTACTACACTTGGAAGTAGACACTACTACACTTGGAAGTACACACTACTACACTTGGAAGTACACACTACTACACTTGGAAGTATACACTACTACACTTGGAAGTATACACTACTACACTTGGAAGTACACACTACTACACTTGGAAGTATACACTTCTACACTTGGAAGTACACACTACTACACTTGGAAGTAGACACTACTAAACTAGATGTGTGTGTACATGGTGCACTTGATAGTAGATGTGTGTGTACAATGTGAGTAGTATTAAATGTGTTTGTGTTGTGCAGTGGAGGATGTGAGTAGTATTAAATGTGTTGTGCAGTGGAGGATGTGAGTAGTATTAAATGTGTACTTTGTGTTGTGCAGTGGAGGATGTGAGTAGTATTAAATGTGTTTGTGTTGTGCAGTGGAGGATGTGAGTAGTATTAAATGTGTACTTTGTGTTGTGCAGTGGAGGATGTGAGTAGTATTAAATGTGTACTTTGTGTTGTGCAGTGGAGGATGTGAGTAGTATTAAATGTGTACTTTGTGTTGTGCAGTGGAGGATGTGAGTAGTATTAAATGTGTACAATGTGAGTAGTATTAAATGTGTACTTTGTGTTGTGCAGTAGAGGATGTGAGTAGTATTAAATGTGTACTTTGTGTTGTGCAGTGGAGGATGTGAGTAGTATTAAATGTGTACTTTGTGTTGTGCTGTGGAGGATGTGAGTAGTATTAAATGTGTACTTTGTGTTGTGCAGTAGAGGATGTGAGTAGTATTAAATGTGTACTTTGTGTTGTGCAGTGGAGGATGTGAGTAGTATTAAATGTGTACTTTGTGTTGTGCAGTGGAGGATGTGAGTAGTATTAAATGTGTACAATGTGTTGTGCAGTGGAGGATGTGAGTAGTATTAAATGTGTACTTTGTGTTGTGCAGTGGAGGATGTGAGTAGTATTAAATGTGTACAATGTGAGTAGTATTAAATGTGTACTTTGTGTTGTGTAGTGGAGGATGTGAGTAGTATTAAATGTGTACAATGTGAGTAGTATTAAATGTGTACTTTGTGTTGTGCAGTGGAGGATGTGAGTAGTATTAAATGTGTACAATGTGTTGTGCAGTGGAGGATGTGAGTAGTATTAAATGTGTACAATGTGAGTAGTATTAAATGTGTACTTTGTGTTGTGTAGTGGAGGATGTGAGTAGTATTAAATGTGTACAATGTGAGTAGTATTAAATGTGTACAATGTGAGTAGTATTAAATGTGTACTTTGTGTTGTGCAGTGGAGGATGTGAGTAGTATTAAATGTGTACTTTGTGTTGTGCAGTGGAGGATGTGAGTAGTATTAAATGTGTACAATGTGAGTAGTATTAAATGTGTACTTTGTGTTGTGCAGTGGAGGATGTGAGTAGTATTAAATGTGTACAATGTGAGTAGTATTAAATGTGTACTTTGTGTTGTGCAGTGGAGGATGTGAGTAGTATTAAATGTGTACAATGTGAGTAGTATTAAATGTGTACTTTGTGTTGTGCAGTGGAGGATGCGGTGGAACAGTCGCACTTTGCACTCTTCTTCAACCAAGGCCAGTGTTGTTGTGCAGGATCACGCACCTTCGTGCAGGCTGACATCTACCAGGACTTTGTGCAGCGCAGTGCTGAGAGAGCACGCTCTCGTGTGGTCGGTAACCCCTTTGACCTCACCACTGAGCAGGGACCCCAGGTAACTACTACTACTACTAGTTATACTACATACAACACTACCTACTACTAGTTATACTACATACAACACTACCTACTACTAGTTATACTACATATAATATACATACAACACTAGTTATACTACATATCATATACATACAACACTAGTTATACTACATATAATATACATACAACACTAGTTATACTACATATCATATACATACAACACTAGTTATACTACATATAATATACATACAACACTAGTTATACTACATATAATATACATACAACACTAGTTGTACTACATATAATATACATACAACACTAGTTGTACTACATATAATATACATACAACACTAGTTGTACTACATATAATATACATACAACACTAGTTATACTACATATAATATACATACAACACTAGTTATACTACATATAATATACATACAACACTAGTTATACTACATATAATATACATACAACACTAGTTATACTACATATAATATACATACAACACTAGTTATACTACATATAATATACATACAACACTAGTTATACTACATATAATATACATACAACACTAGTTATACTACATATAATATACATACAACACTAGTTATACTACATATAATATACATACAACACTAGTTATACTACATATCATATACATACAACACTAGTTATACTACATATAATATACATACAACACTAGTTATACTACATATAATATACATACAACACTAGTTATACTACATATAATATACATACAACACTAGTTATACTACATATAATATACATACAACACTAGTTATACTACATATAATATACATACAACACTAGTTATACTACATATCATATACATACAACACTAGTTATACTACATATAATATACATACAACACTAGTTATACTACATATAATATACATACAACACTAGTTATACTACATATAATATACATACAACACTAGTTATACTACATATAATATACATACAACACTAGTTATACTACATATAATATACATACAACACTAGTTATACTACATATAATATACATACAACACTAGTTATACTACATATAATATACATACAACACTAGTTATACTACATATAATATACATACAACACTAGTTATACTACATATAATATACATACTGTGGTCAGAAACCCAGGTAACTACTACTACTTATATTGTAGTAGTACTTATACTGCATATACTATACTCCTATACTACCTACTAGTAGTTTGTAGATAAATACTTTATTATGTATAACTATTTTAGAGAAGTCTGTGTATGTGTAGTAGTAGTATGATATTTTAGAGAAGTTTCTGTGTGTATGTGTAATAGTAATTGTAGTATAATAGTAGTTTTAACTCTCCTGAAGGAATCAATAAAGTACTATCTATCTATCTAGTAGTATGATGTTTTAGAGAAGTCTGTGTGTGCATGTGATATTTTACAGAAGTCTGTGTGCATGTGCAGGTGGATGAGGAACAGTTCCAGAAGATTCTGGGTTACATCAGAGTTGGGAAGAGTGAAGGAGCCCGGCTGGTGTGTGGAGGAGACGTGGCTTCTGACAAAGGTTACTTCATCCAACCTACTGTCTTTGGAGACGTGCAGGACAACATGACCATCGCCAGGGAGGAGGTACTACACACATACTCTACACCAGGGAGGAGGTACTACACACGTACTCTACACCAGGGAGGAGGTACTACACACATACTCTACACCAGGGAGGAGGTACTACACACATACTCTACACCAGGGAGGAGGTACTACACACATACTCTACACCAGGGAGGAGGTACTACACACATACTCTACACCAGGGAGGAGGTACTACACACATACTCTACACCAGGGAGGAGGTACTACACACATACTCTACACCAGGGAGGAGGTACTACACACATACTCTACACCAGGGAGGAGGTACTACACACATACTCTACACCAGGGAGGAGGTACTACACACATACTCTACACCAGGGAGGAGGTACTACACACATACTCTACACCAGGGAGGAGGTACTACACACATACTCTACACCAGGGAGGAGGTACTACACACATACTCTACACCAGGGAGGAGGTACTACACACATACTCTACACCAGGGAGGAGGTACTACACACATACTCTACACCAGGGAGGAGGTACTACACACATACTCTACACCAGGGAGGAGGTACTACACACATACTCTACACCAGGGAGGAGGTACTACACACATACTCTACACCAGGGAGGAGGTACTACACACATACTCTACACCAGGGAGGAGGTACTACACACATACTCTACACCAGGGAGGAGGTACTACACACGTACTCTACACCAGGGAGGAGGTACTACACACATACTCTACACCAGGGAGGAGGTACTACACACATACTCTACACCAGGGAGGAGGTACTACACACGTACTCTACACCAGGGAGGAGGTACTACACACGTACTCTACACCAGGGAGGAGGTACTACACACATACTCTACACCAGGGAGGAGGTACTACACACATACTCTACACCAGGGAGGAGGTACTACACACATACTCTACACCAGGGAGGAGGTACTACACACATACTCTACACCAGGGAGGAGGTACATACTCTTCAATGAAATAAGTCACTGGTCAATCTCAAGTTGTTTCAGATGACATACTGTATATGTTGAGTAAGAAGGACCATCAAGACAGAATAGGAATATTATCAAGTTTTACTAAAGCTTCAGGAGACCAGCCTTACAATGCGGTAATAGCAGCATCTAGAAGCGGTCTGCACATCAAACGGGAAGAGAGAACTTATTGAGTACCAAAACAGCCCCCACCCTGCCCAGAAAGGAATACAGCCTCTTGGTTGTAATAGTGATAAGGTAAGAAGGGAGTACGTAATACTCCAACACACATTCCAATGCCTTCAAGGTAAGGCATAAGATACAAGAACAAAGAGTACACTGACTGAAAAAAGAGACTCTTAAAAAGATCTACTTTCTACTGTTTTACCAGTAAAATCTTTATTTTTGTCCTTGGGTAGAGGGATGACCTTGGCCTCCTTCCAAACCCCAGAACAGACTCCATATCTTAATGATTTATAGTCCGAGAAATACGGTATTTTAGTTCCACCATTTCTTCATTCACGATAGATCATCGCATCAGAAAGTAGACCAGAAGAGTCCGCCAACTTTTTAGCCTGGTTACGTTGCTTCATAAGTGCTTTGAGCTCATTCCCTAGGTAGGGGGCGCCACTTGTTTCCCTGACAGGAGCATGCTTATCTACTTCATGAATGCTTCGCTACTTCATGAATGTGCTCCAAGCAGCTTCAGGATCCTCCTCAAGACACACAGTTAGCATGTTTCACATCATCTCTACATTTGACCTCATTCAAATATTGATGTGTAGTCCCACTCGGAGCCTTGGAGAGCTTGTTCTTCCTCCTTATTGCAATGAAGTTGTGGTCCGTAAAGCCAAGAGCTATTGATACTGTTTTAGTGCCTTTATCAGGAACATTAGTGAATACATGCTCAATGCATTTGGATGACTTTAGACCATTTCTATTTACAGTTGATCTGGTTGGTAGTGTAATGGTCTGTGTGAGATTACAGGCATTTCTATTTATAGTTGATCTGGTTGGTAGTGTAATGGTATGTGTGAGATTACAGGCATTTCTATTTATAGTTGATCTGGTTGGTAGTGTAATGGTCTGTGTGAGATTACAGGCATTTCTATTTATAGTTGATCTGGTTGGTAGTGTAATGGTATGTGTGAGATTACAGGCATTTCTATTTATAGTTGATGTGGTTGGTAGTGTAATGGTCTGTGTGAGATTACAGGCATTTCTATTTATAGTTGATCTGGTTGGTAGTGTAATGGTATGTGTGAGATTACAGGCATTTCTATTTATAGTTGATCTGGTTGGTAGTGTAATGGTCTGTGTGAGATTACAGGCATTTCTATTTATAGTTGATCTGGTTGGTAGTGTAATGGTCTGTGTGAGATTACAGGCATTTCTATTTATAGTTGATTTGGTTGGTAGTGTAATGGTCTGTGTGAGATTACAGGCATTTCTATTTATAGTTGATGTGGTTGGTAGTGTAATGGTATGTGTGAGATTACAGGCATTTCTATTTACAGTTGATCTGGTTGGTAGTGTAATGGTCTGTGTGAGATTACAGGCATTTCTATTTATAGTTGATCTGGTTGGTAGTGTAATGGTATGTGTGAGATTACAGGCATTTCTATTTACAGTTGATCTGGTTGGTAGTGTAATGGTCTGTGTGAGATTACAGGCATTTCTATTTATAGTTGATCTGGTTGGTAGTGTAATGGTCTGTGTGAGATTACAGGCATTTCTATTTATAGTTTATCTGGTTGGTAGTGTAATGGTCTGTGTGAGATTACAGGCATTTCTATTTACAGTTGATCTGGTTGGTAGTGTAATGGTCTGTGTGAGATTACAGGCATTTCTATTTATAGTTTATCTGGTTGGTAGTGTAATGGTCTGTGTGAGATTACAGGCATTTCTATTTACAGTTGATCTGGTTGGTAGTGTAATGGTCTGTGTGAGATTACAGGCATTTCTATTTATAGTTGATCTGGTTGGTAGTGTAATGGTCTGTGTGAGATTACAGGCATTTCTATTTATAGTTGATCTGGTTGGTAGTGTAATGGTCTGTGTGAGATTACAGGCATTTCTATTTATAGTTGATCTGGTTGGTAGTGTAATGGTCTGTGTGAGATTACAGGCATTTCTATTTACAGTTGATCTGGTTGGTAGTGTAATGGTCTGTGTGAGATTACAGGCATTTCTATTTACAGTTGATCTGGTTGGTAGTGTAATGGTCTGTGTGAGATTACAGGCATTTCTATTTACAGTTGATCTGGTTGGTAGTGTAATGGTCTGTGTGAGATTACAGGCATTTCTATTTATAGTTTATCTGGTTGGTAGTGTAATGGTCTGTGTGAGATTACAGGCATTTCTATTTACAGTTGATCTGGTTGGTAGTGTAATGGTCTGTGTGAGATTACAGGCATTTCTATTTACAGTTGATCTGGTTGGTAGTGTAATGGTCTGTGTGAGATTACAGGCATTTCTATTTACAGTTGATCTGGTTGGTAGTGTAATGGTCTGTGTGAGATTACAGGCATTAGCTACAGCAAGAAGTTTCTTTTTCAGCGGGCAGACCAATCAATGTTTGTGTCCCCAGTCAAATATATCACTAGATTTATCCAACATCTTGCATATTAAATCCAGGTATTTTATATCGGCACTAGGTGGTCTATAGCAGCACCCAACCAGTATGGGTTTGGTCTGTGGCAGGTGAAGCTGGATCCACAGGGCCTCAATATCAGCCAACATGAAATCATGTCTTACTTTCACAGGAATGGGACTCTGCACGTACACAGCTACACCTCCACCATATCTCCTACTAATCTTAGGGCCTACAAGAACAATGTTCTAGCTTGGCTATTATGCAAATGAAGTGTTGTTGTTTTGGAGGCCTAACAGTAGAATCTCCATTAGCCGCCTCTCGCTGGCAGTTTTTCACTCTCTAGAAAGCTCCGCCAAGGCAAGTAAGGATATAGTAAGCATATTTACCTCAGAATATCTTGTCTTGCAGATCTTTGGTCCCGTCATGCAGATCCTCAAGTTCCACACCCTGGAGGAGGTGGTGGAGCGAGCCAATGACTCCAAGTACGGTCTGGCGGCGGCCGTCTTCACCAAGGACTTGGACAAGGCCAACTACGTCTCACATGCCTTGCGTGCTGGCACCGTCTGGTAGGAGGATTCAAACCTTCACCTCAAACAACCCCTGATTGTCACCACGTCTAACAGGATCAACTGCTACGACGTCTTCGGAGCCCAGGCTCCCTTTGGGGGCTACAAGGCTTCAGGAACCGGCCGGGAGCTGGGAGAGTACGGCCTGGACAACTACACCGAGGTCAAGACGGTGAGTCCATACCCTTGTTTTCAAGCGGGTGCTCGTCCATACCCTTGTTTTCAAGCGGGTGCTCGTCCATACCCTTGTTTTCAAGCGGGTGCTCGTCCATACCCTTGTTTTCAAGCGGGTGCTCGTCCATACCCTTGTTTTCAAGCGGGTGCTCGTCCATACCCTTGTTTTCAAGCGGGTGCTCGTCCATACCCTTGTTTTCAAGCGGGTGCTCGTCCATACCCTTGTTTTCAAGCAGGTGCTCGTCCATACCCTTGATTTCAAGCAGGTGCTCGTCCATACCCTTGATTTCAAGAAGGTGCTCGTCCATACCCTTGATTTCAAGAAGGTGCACTTCCCTTATGTTGTTGGTGTACCTGTGGGTGTGGCGAGCACTTCCCTTTTGCAGACATCTTCTACTCCTTTTTGAAGGAGATGAAAGTTTTCCTATATTTGGCTGTGTACTGCAGTACAAGATGAAGTATAATAATGTACAATGTACATCAATATTTGGCTGTGTAGTGCAGTACAAGATGAAGTATAATAATATACAATGTACATCAATATTTGGCTGTGTACTGCAGTACAAGATGAAGTATAATAATGTACAATGTACATCAATATTTGGCTGTGTACTGCAGTACAAGATGAAGTATAATAATGTACAATGTACATCGATATTTGGCTGTGTAGTGCAGTACAAGATGAAGTATAGTAATGTACAATGTACAACAATATTTGGCTGTGTACTGCAGTACAAGATGAAGTATAATAATATACAATGTACATCAATATTTGGGTGTGTACTGCAGTACAAGATTAAGTATAATAATATACAATGTACATCAATATTTGGCTGTGTAGTGCAGTACAAGATGAAGTATAATAATGTACAATGTACATCAATATTTGGCTGTGTAGTGCAGTACAAGATGAAGTATAATAATGTACAATGTACATCAATATTTGGCTGTGTAGTGCAGTACAAGATTAAGTATAATAATATACAATGTACATCAATATTTGGCTGTGTAGTGCAGTACAAGATGAAGTATAGTAATATACAATGTACATCAATATTTGGCTGTGTAGTGCAGTACAAGATGAAGTATAATAATGTACAATGTACATCAATATTTGGCTGTGTACTGCAGTACAAGATGAAGTATAATAATGTACCATGTACATCAATATTTGGCTGTGTACTGCAGTACAAGATGAAGTATAATAATGTACAATGTACATCAATATTTGGCTGTGTACTGCAGTACAAGATGAAGTATAATAATGTACAATGTACATCAATATTTGGCTGTGTACTGCAGTACAAGATGAAGTATAATAATGTACAATGTACATCAATATTTGGCTGTGTACTGCAGTACAAGATGAAGTATAATAATATACAATGTACATCAATATTTGGCTTTGTAGTGCAGTACAAGATGAAGTATAATAATGTACAATGTACATCAATATTTGGCTGTGTATTGCAGTACAAGATGAAGTATAATAATATACAATGTACATTAATATTTGGCTGTGTAGTGCAGTACAAGATGAAGTATAATAATGTACAATGTACATCAATATTTGGCTTTGTAGTGCAGTACAAGATGAAGTATAATAATGTACAATGTACATCAATATTTGGCTGTGTAGTGCAGTACAAGATGAAGTATAATAATATACAATGTACATCAATATTTGGCTGTGTACTGCAGTACAAGATGAAGTATAATAATATACAATGTACATCAATATTTGGCTGTGTAGTGCAGTACAAGATGAAGTATAATAATATACAATGTACATCAATATTTGGCTGTGTACTGCAGTACAAGATGAAGTATAATAATGTACAATGTACATAAATATTTGGCTGTGTAGTGCAGTACAAGATGAAGTATAATAATATACAATGTACATCAATATTTGGCTGTGTAGTGCAGTACAAGATGAAGTATAATAATGTACAATGTACATCAATATTTGGCTGTGTACTGCAGTACAAGATGAAGTATAATAATGTACAATGTACATCAATATTTGGCTGTGTAGTGCAGTACAAGATGAAGTATAATAATGTACAATGTACATCAATATTTGGCTGTGTAGTGCAGTACAAGATGAAGTATAATGTACAATGTACATCAATATTTGGCTGTGTAGTGCAGTACAAGATGAAGTATAATAATGTACAATGTACATCAATATTTGGCTGTGTACTGCAGTACAAGATGAAGTATAATAATATACAATGTACATCAATATTTGGCTGTGTAGTGCAGTACAAGATGAAGTATAATAATGTACAATGTACATCAATATTTGGCTGTGTAGTGCAGTACAAGATGGAGTATAATAATATACAATGTACATCAATATTTGGCTGTGTACTGCAGTACAAGATGAAGTATAATAATGTACAATGTACATCAATATTTGGCTGTGTAGTGCAGTACAAGATGAAGTATAATAATGTACAATGTACATCAATATTTGGCTGTGTACTGCAGTACAAGATGAAGTATAATAATGTACAATGTACATCAATATTTGGCTGTGTAGTGCAGTACAAGATGAAGTATAATAATGTACAATGTACATGTTTGTGTTGCCAGGTGACCATGAAAGTACCTCAGAAGAATTCCTGAGCATGAAGCAGTAAGTAGTAAACTCTTTAAAGATACTACAGTATTTACAGTATATTAGTGTATGTACAGTGTACGTACAGTGTGTGTACAGTGTGTGTACAGTGTATTTACAGTGTGTGTACAGTGTATTTACAGTGTGTGTACAGTGTGTGTACAGTGTGTGTACAGTGTATGTACAGTGCAATAATGTGTTGATCAGAAGTTGTATCAAAGTGTTTCATATTTGTGTTTCTTTCATCTTCAGGTCAAATAAAACTTCCTTCAGCAGATTTTACTCCTTTAAATGATTTTGTACTCAAATGTATTCAACTTGTACTTCAACTTGTACTTCAACTTGTACTTCAACTAGTACTTCAACTTGTACTTCAACTAGTACTTCAACTTGTACTTCAACTTGTACTTCAACTTGTACTTCAACTTGTACTTCAACTTGTACTTCAACTTGTACTTCAACTAGTACTTCAACTTGTACTTCAACTTGTACTTCAACTTGTACTTCAACTAGTACTTCAACTTGTACTTCAACTTGTACTTCAACTTGTACTTCAACTAGTACTTCAACTTGTACTTCAACTTGTACTTCAACTTGTACTTCAACTTGTACTTGAACTAGTTTGGTCAGCAATCACACATGTGACCTCTAGAGTGGCAGACAAGAGTGTCAACAACAACACAACATCTTCAAGAAAAGTACAACAACAGAAAATGTTGACTCATGATGAAAATGTAACACACACACACATTGGATCACACACACACATGCACACACACACACACACACACACACACACACACACACAAAGTTGCCAATGAGATGAATAAAGATGAATGTGAAGGACTATTGTAGCAAAATTATTATGAAAAGTGTATCTTTGTGTGTGTGTGTGTGTGTGTGTGTGTGTGTGTGTGTGTGTGTGTGTGTGTGTGTGTGTGTGTGTGTGTGTGTACTAATTAGAGTGTGTATATCCATCCCAGTGTGTGTATTCATATCCACCATGTGTGTTTGTTTTCTGTGTCCCTACTCACACCTGACTTGTGTCTGCTCACACCTGACTTGTGTCTACTCACACCTGACTTGACTTGTGTCTGCTCACACCTGACTTGTGTCTACTCACACCTGACTTGTGTCTACTCACACCTGACTTGTGTCTGCTCACACCTGACTTGTGTCTACTCACACCTGACTTGTGTCTGCTCACACCTGACTTGTCTGCTCACACCTGACTTGTCTGCTCACACCTGACTTGTGTCTACTCACACCTGACTTGTGTGTCTACTCACACCTGACTTGTGTCTGCTCACACCTGACTTGTGTCTGCTCACACCTGACTTGTCTACTCACACCTGACTTGTCTACTCACACCTGACTTGTGTCTGCTCACACCTGACTTGTGTCTGCTCACACCTGACTTGTCTACTCACACCTGACTTGTGTCTGCTCACACCTGACTTGTGTCTGCTCACACCTGACTTGTGTCTACTCACACCTGACTTGTGTCTACTCACACCTGACTTGTGTCTGCTCACACCTGACTTGTGTCTGCTCACACCTGACTTGTGTCTGCTCACACCTGACTTGTGTCTACTCACACCTGACTTGTGTGTCTGCTCACACCTGACTTGTGTGTCTGCTCACACCTGACTTGTGTCTACTCACACCTGACTTGTGTCTACTCACACCTGACTTGTGTCTACTCACACCTGACTTGTGTCTGCTCACACCTGACTTGTGTCTGCTCACACCTGACTTGTGTCTGCTCACACCTGACTTGTGTCTACTCACACCTGACTTGTGTGTCTGCTCACACCTGACTTGTGTCTGCTCACACCTGACTTGTGTCTGCTCACACCTGACTTGTCTACTCACACCTGACTTGTGTCTGCTCACACCTGACTTGTGTCTACTCACACCTAACTTGTGTCTGCTCACACCTGACTTGTGTCTGCTCACACCTGACTTGTGTCTGCTCACACCTGACTTGTGTCTGCTCACACCTGACTTGTGTCTACTCACACCTGACTTGTGTCTGCTCACACCTGACTTGTGTCTGCTCACACCTGACTTGTGTCTGCTCACACCTGACTTGTGTCTACTCACACCTGACTTGTGTGTCTGCTCACACCTGACTTTTGTCTACTCACACCTGACTCGTGTCTACTCACACCTGACTTGTGTCTGCTCACACCTGACTTGTGTCTACTCACACCTGACTTGTGTCTGCTCACACCTGACTTGTGTCTACTCACACCTGACTTGTGTGTCTGCTCACACCTGACTTGTGTCTACTCACACCTGACTCGTGTCTGCTCACACCTGACTTGTGTCTGCTCACACCTGACTTGTGTCTGCTCACACCTGACTTGTGTCACATGTCTGCTGTCTAAGGTTTGAGTGTGTAAGAGAAGTGGACAGTAGCGCCCCCTCCTGGACCCACTGCAGTTGGCCTACAGAGCCTACAGGTCTGTGGATGATGCAGTGAACCTGGCCCTCCACTTCATCCTGGAGCATCTGGACTCCCCAGGAACCTACGCCAGGATCCTGTTTGTGGACTTCAGCTCTGCCTTCAACACCATCCTCCCTGGACTGCTACGAGACCAGCTCTACCAGCTCAGCGTGCCCGACTCCCTCTGCAGTTGGATCAGTGACTTCCTGACGGACCGAAGACAGCACGTACGGCTGGGGAAGATTGTCTGGGACAGTGGAACCACCAACACTGGTACTCCTCAGGGCTGTGTACTCTCCCCCTGGCTCTTCTCCCTGTACACAAACTGCTGCACCTCCAGTCACACATATACACCTACTGTATATCGGACAGTGGAACCACCAACACTGGTACTCCTCAGGGCTGTGTACTCTCCCCCTGGCTCTTCTCCCTGTATACAAACTGCTGCACCTCCAGTCACACATATACACCTACTGTATATCGGACAGTGGAACCACCAACACTGGTACTCCTCAGGGCTGTGTACTCTCCCCCTGGCTCTTCTCCCTGTATAAAAACTGCTGCACCTCCAGTCACACATATACACCTACTGTATATCGGACAGTGGAACCACCAACACTGGTACTCCTCAGGGCTGTGTACTCTCCCCCTGGCTCTTCTCCCTGTATACAAGCTGCTGCACCTCCAGTCACACATATACACCTATATCGGAGAGTGGAACCACCAACACTGGTACTCCTCAGGGCTGTGTACTCTCCCCCTGGCTCTTCTCCCTGTATACAAACTGCTGCACCTCCAGTCACACATATACACCTATATCGGACAGTGGAACCACCAACACTGGTACTCCTCAGGGCTGTGTACTCTCCCCCTGGCTCTTCTCCCTGTATAAAAACTGCTGCACCTCCAGTCACACATATACACCTACTGTATATCGGACAGTGGAACCACCAACACTGGTACTCCTCAGGGCTGTGTACTCTCCCCCTGGCTCTTCTCCCTGTATACAAGCTGCTGCACCTCCAGTCACACATATACACCTATATCGGACAGTGGAACCACCAACACTGGTACTCCTCAGGGCTGTGTACTCTCCCCCTGGCTCTTCTCCCTGTACACAAACTGCTGCACCTCCAGTCACACATATACACCTATATCGGACAGTGGAACCACCAACACTGGTACTCCTCAGGGCTGTGTACTCTCCCCCTGGCTCTTCTCCCTGTACACAAACTGCTGCACCTCCAGTCACACATATACACCTATATCGGAGAGTGGAACCACCAACACTGGTACTCCTCAGGGCTCTGTACTCTCCCCCTGGCTCCTCTCCCTGTACACAAACTGCTGCACCTCCAGTCACACATATACACCTACTGTATATCGGAGAGTGGAACCACCAACACTGGTACTCCTCAGGGCTGTGTACTCTCCCCCTGGCTCTTCTCCCTGTACACAAACTGCTGCACCTCCAGTCACACATATACACCTACTGTATATCGGACAGTGGAACCACCAACACTGGTACTCCTCAGGGCTGTGTACTCTCCCCCTGGCTCTTCTCCCTGTATACAAACTGCTGCACCTCCAGTCACCAATCCGTAAAACTGCTCAAGTTTGCGGATGACACCACCCTCATCGGGCTCATCTCGAATGGCGATGAGTCCGCCTACAGGAGAGAGGTGGACCGACTGACGTCCTGGTGCAGCCTCAACAACCTGGAGCTGAACGCCCAGAAAACAGTGGAGATGATCATGGACTTCAGGAAAGTCAAACTCCCACCATCCCCCCCTCACCCTGAGTGACTCTCCCACCCCCGTCTCCATCGTGGACTCCTTCCGTTTCTTGGGCACCACCATCACCCAGGACCTCAAGTGGGAGCCGACCATCAGCTCCCTCATCAAAAAGGCCCAGCAGAGGATGTACTTCCTGCGGCAGCTGAGGAAACTTAAGGTGCCGACCGAGATGCTGGTGCAGTTCTACTCGGCCATCATGGAGTCCATCCTCACCTCCTCCATCACCGTGTGGTTCCCCGGCGCCGCAGTCCAGGACAGACTGCAGCGCATGGTACGTGCTGCTGAGAAGGTGATTGGCTGCAGGCTCCCATCCCTCCAGGACCTGTTCTCCTCCAGGACCAGGAGGCGTGTGGGTGGGATCACAGCTGACTCTTCTCACCCTGGACACAAACTATTCTCCCCTCTCCCTTCAGGCAGGAGACTACGCTCCATCCAGACCCACACCTCCCGCCACCTCAACACTTTTTCCCCTCGGCCATCAGACACATGAACAATAACAGATCTGATAGCTCAGTTACAGCTCATGTTATTACCTATTCTGTGTTTTATGTTGCACCATTGCACCAAGTACAATTCCTAGTTTTTGAAGCCGCTCTCAAACAATGGCAATAAAAACTCTTGTGTTTGTGATATGTGTGATTGTGATTATGATCAGATTATATATAACACACACATGGGAAAGTGCCCCCACTAAGATGGCCGCCGTCAAGGCACGTTGCTGAGCATGGCCGCTGTCACGCCAAATTTCTTCCCTCTACAAAAACCTTCCCTCCCCCATTTACTTCCGGGGCTGCGTCCGAATAAAATCACAAAGTTGCCGGGGGTCCTTAACCTGCATGCGACTGTCCTGTTTCGCGCCTGTACAAAAAACAAAACAATAATCGATTTCTTCAGATTCCAGCAGCTGTCAAAGACGAAGTATCCTTCCAGCGACGGGCAGTCAAAGCCGAAGTGCTATCGATCGCTGTCAATGACGTAAGAGGAAACATGACCACGGAAGGAAATGGTGGAGGGAAGGTTTTTGTAGAGGGAAGAAATTTGGCGTGACACCGCCACGTGCCGACGTATCCAGTTTGATCTTGGCCTGAAGTGATGGTAAGTTTTTTTTTAAATAATACAAATAGTGACCAGAAGAGGAAGCGTGAATGAGCAACAACATGATATAAAAGAGATGTTTTAAGGAACAGTCCAGTAATAAAGCTAGCATGTGTGAGCCGGAAGTACTAGCATGTGTAAGCCGGAAATACTAGTATGTATAAACCGGAAGTACTCCCACGGCAACCCGGAAGCTGAAGTAAAAAACAAAAGCTTGTAAATGAATCCGTCGTTTCGTTATTGATACTTTGTTTTTGTCACGTCCTGCCGCATGTTAAATGTTGTGCACTTGAAGACATATCCTGGTGACTAACTTCACGAACTGAGAGCGACGACGGCCGCCCTCCGATCTTATTGTTAGCTCATGCTAATGCTAATGCTAAGGCGGTGAATGTTGGACAAGAAGACTTCGTTCATAGTTACAATTCTCCACCAAGGTAAGTCAATATATCTACAACCATTCATCATGCAACTTGCCTTATTACACGCATTCTCTCAAAGTAGGATGTTTAAAGCAGTTTGTGGAATAAAGTCAATGAAAGGGACAAAATGGATGGAAATCATGTTATTTGTCTTCCTCTTAAACTCACACAATCACAACATTTTGTAGGCATTTAGTTATTTACGGACTGATTGTGTGCCAACTTTTCTCTTCATAGAATTTTCTTTCAATAAAGAAATAAAGTGCAAAAATGTCAAAGCATCATAACAAACAGTTTATGTCAAATAGCAGCAGAAGTGCACTTTTTGGAGAGCCGTATTATTTTCAGTTTTGTGCCCAAGGGACTGATTTTATTTAACATTATATTATTATTTATACACCTATAGTGATCACAGAGACAGCTTGTTTTTGTGTTACTGTATATATTTATTTCTCTGAAAAATCCCACTTAATATACTTTGGGTAACAGTCAATATTTATTTTATTTTTTTAGGTGGGTAACAGTCAATATTTATTTATTTATTAGATTTTATTTTTTTATTATATAATAAAAGTGAGCTTTTGTTAAACCAAATATTGTGTTTTTTTCCATATACAACAACCTATCTGGACTCCATAAGAGAATCCATAAGGAATCTGTTCGATAAGAGGATTCGATAATAGACTCGAACTCGATAATTCCTTATCAAACATCATCCCTAGTCAGGTGTGTTGCTTGTGTGCCAAATAAATGTCTCCAAGTTGAGTGTTTTGTACACCTGAATAATGGTTTGTGTGTCCACCTGAATAATGAAGGTTTGTGTGTACACCTGAATAATGAAGGTTTGTGTGTCCACCTGAATAATGAAGGTTTGTGTGCACACCTGAATAATGAAGGTTTGTGTGTCCACCTGAATAATGAAGGTTTGTGTGTCCACCTGAATAATGAAGGTTTGTGTGTACACCTGAATAATGAAGGTTTGTGTGTACACCTGAATAATGAAGGTTTGTGTGTACACCTGAATAATGAAGGTTTGTGTGTACACCTGAATAATGAAGGTTTGTGTGTACACCTGAATAATGAAGGTTTGTGTGTACACCTGAATAATGAAGGTTTGTGTGTACACCTGAATAATGAAGGTTTGTGTGTACACCTGAATAATGAAGGTTTGTGTGTACACCTGAATAATGAAGGTTTGTGTGTCCACCTGAATAATGAAGGTTTGTGTGTACACCTGAATAATGAAGGTTTGTGTGTACACCTGAATAATGAAGGTTTGTGTGTCCTAGCATGGCCATGAAGTCCGGGGAAGAACGTCTGAAGGAGATGGAGGCCGAGATGGCTCTGTGAGTACCACCCTTCTTATGTAACGTTACCCCCCCCCACCCCTGTGTGTGTGTGTGTGTGTGTGTGTGTGTGTGTGTGTGTGTGTTCTTGTATTTCTACACTTCTCGAGTCATGAAGAAGGAAAAGTATCTTCCATATGAGGAGGTGTGAAGAAGTGATGACATAAATCAATAACATTGCATCTAATAGAGAGCCAAATACTAGAGTCCGTGAACATTGCTCCAAAGTCAGATATTTTGTTGATTTAAAGTGCATACAAAAGTAAAGATTGACAGGTGCAAAGGCAGCAATATATGATGAAACAAGATGGCAGCTAAAGAAGGACTTCCCCTATTCATGCCCGCCAGGTGAACATCTGATTTGACCACTTCCTGTGCTGACGTAAGACAACCATATAGGATGAACGCTACTAAGACTAGAGTGGACATTAACTGTTAGCTTCTACAGCTGGGTTGTCCAAAGTGCGGCACAGGGGCCATCTGTGGTCCCTGACTACTTTGTCATCTGTGGTCCCTGACTCCTTTGTCATCTGTGGTCCCTGACTACTTTGTCATCTGTGGTCCCTGACTCCTTTGTCATCGGTGGTCCCTGACTCCTTTGTCATCTGTGGTCCCTGACTCCTTTGTCATCTGTGGCCCCTGACTCCTTTGTCATCTGTGGCCCCTGACTCCTTTGTCATCTGTGGTCCCTGACTCCTTTGTCATCTGTGGTCCCTGACTCCTTTGTAATCTGTGGTCCCTGACTCCTTTGTCATCTGTGGCCCCTGACTCCTTTGTCATCTGTGGTCCCTGACTCCTTTGTAATCTGTGGTCCCTGACTCCTTTGTCATCTGTGGCCCCTGACTCCTTTGTCATCTGTGGTCCCTGACTCCTTTGTCATCTGTGGTCCCTGACTCCTTTGTCATCTGTGGTCCCTGACTCCTTTGTCATCTGTGGTCCCTGACTCCTTTGTCATCTGTGGTCCCTGACTACTTTGTCATCTGTGGTCCCTGACTCCTTTGTCATCTGTGGTCCCTGACTACTTTGTCATCTGTGGTCCCTGACTCCTTTGTCATCTGTGGTCCCTGACTCCTTTGTCATCTGTGGTCCCTGACTCCTTTGTCATCTGTGGTCCCTGACTCCTTTGTCATCTGTGGTCCCTGACTCCTTTGTCATCTGTGGCCCCTGACTCCTTTGTCATCTGTGGTCCCTGACTCCTTTGTCATCTGTGGTCCCTGACTCCTTTGTCATCTGTGGTCCCTGACTCCTTTGTCATCTGTGGTCCCTGACTCCTTTGTCATCTGTGGTCCCTGACTCCTTTGTCGTCTGTGGTCCCTGACTACTTTGTCATCTGTGGTCCCTGACTCCTTTGTCATCGGTGGTCCCTGACTCCTTTGTCATCTGTGGTCCCTGACTCCTTTGTCATCTGTGGCCCCTGACTCCTTTGTCATCTGTGGTCCCTGACTCCTTTGTAATCTGTGGTCCCTGACTCCTTTGTCATCTGTGGCCCCTGACTCCTTTGTCATCTGTGGTCCCTGACTCCTTTGTCATCTGTGGTCCCTGACTCCTTTGTCATCTGTGGTCCCTGACTCCTTTGTCATCTGTGGTCCCTGACTCCTTTGTCATCTGTGGTCCCTGACTCCTTTGTCATCTGTGGTCCCTGACTACTTTGTCATCTGTGGTCCCTGACTCCTTTGTCATCTGTGGTCCCTGACTACTTTGTCATCTGTGGTCCCTGACTCCTTTGTCATCTGTGGTCCCTGACTCCTTTGTCATCTGTGGTCCCTGACTCCTTTGTCATCTGTGGTCCCTGACTCCTTTGTCATCTGTGGTCCCTGACTCCTTTGTCATCTGTGGCCCCTGACTCCTTTGTCATCTGTGGTCCCTGACTCCTTTGTCATCTGTGGTCCCTGACTCCTTTGTCATCTGTGGCCCCTGACTACTTTGTCATCTGTGGTCCCTGACTCCTTTGTCATCTGTGGTCCCTGACTCCTTTGTCATCTGTGGTCCCTGACTCCTTTGTCATCTGTGGTCCCTGACTCCTTTGTCATCTGTGGTCCCTGACTCCTTTGTCATCTGTGGTCCCTGACTCCTTTGTCATCTGTGGTCCCTGACTACTTTGTCATCTGTGGTCCCTGACTCCTTTGTCATCTGTGGTCCCTGACTCCTTTGTCATCTGTGGTCCCTGACTACTTTGTCATCTGTGGTCCCTGACTCCTTTGTCATCTGTGGTCCCTGACTACTTTGTCATCTGTGGTCCCTGACTCCTTTGTCATCTGTGGTCCCTGACTCCTTTGTCATCTGTGGTCCCTGACTACTTTGTCATCTGTGGTCCCTGACTCCTTTGTCATCTGTGGTCCCTGACTCCTTTGTCATCTGTGGTCCCTGACTCCTTTGTCATCTGTGGTCCCTGACTCCTTTGTCATCTGTGGTCCCTGACTACTTTGTCATCTGTGGTCCCTGACTCCTTTGTCATCTGTGGTCCCTGACTACTTTGTCATCTGTGGTCCCTGACTCCTTTGTCATCTGTGGTCCCTGACTCCTTTGTCATCTGTGGTCCCTGACTCCTTTGTCATCTGTGGTCCCTGACTCCTTTGTCATCTGTGGTCCCTGACTCCTTTGTCATCTGTGGTCCCTGACTCCTTTGTCATCTGTGGTCCCTGACTACTTTGTCATCTGTGGTCCCTGACTCCTTTGTCATCTGTGGTCCCTGACTCCTTTGTCATCTGTGGTCCCTGACTCCTTTGTCATCTGTGGTCCCTGACTCCTTTGTCATCTGTGGTCCCTGACTCCTTTGTCATCTGTGGTCCCTGACTCCTTTGTCATCTGTGGTCCCTGACTCCTTTGTCATCTGTGGTCCCTGACTACTTTGTCATCTGTGGTCCCTGACTCCTTTGTCATCTGTGGTCCCTGACTCCTTTGTCATCTGTGGTCCCTGACTCCTTTGTCATCTGTGGTCCCTGACTCCTTTGTCATCTGTGGTCCCTGACTCCTTTGTCATCTGTGGTCCCTGACTACTTTGTCATCTGTGGTCCCTGACTCCTTTGTCATCTGTGGTCCCTGACTCCTTTGTCATCTGTGGTCCCTGACTCCTTTGTCATCTGTGGTCCCTGACTCCTTTGTCATCTGTGGTCCCTGACTCCTTTGTCATCTGTGGCCCCTGACTCCTTTGTCATCTGTGGTCCCTGACTACTTTGTCATCTGTGGTCCCTGACTCCTTTGTCATCTGTGGTCCCTGACTCCTTTGTCATCTGTGGTCCCTGACTCCTTTGTCATCTGTGGTCCCTGACTCCTTTGTCATCTGTGGTCCCTGACTCCTTTGTCATCTGTGGTCCCTGACTCCTTTGTCATCTGTGGTCCCTGACTCCTTTGTCATCTGTGGCCCCTGACTCCTTTGTCATCTGTGGTCCCTGACTCCTTTGTCATCTGTGGTCCCTGACTCCTTTGTCATCTGTGGTCCCTGACTCCTTTGTCATCTGTGGTCCCTGACTCCTTTGTCATCTGTGGCCCCTGACTCCTTTGTCATCTGTGGTCCCTGACTCCTTTGTCATCTGTGGTCCCTGACTCCTTTGTCATCTGTGGTCCCTGACTCCTTTGTCATCTGTGGCCCCTGACTCCTTTGTCATCTGTGGTCCCTGACTCCTTTGTCATCTGTGGCCCCTGACTCCTTTGTCATCGGTCTTAAGCACATTACAAAAAACAAACATAGAGATGTCATTTGCACCCCCTGCTGGTGACATCTATCAACATGAGGGTGGTCCCAAAAAGGAAGCACTTTTCACATTGACTGTGTCAATGTGAAAAGTGCTTCCCCTCTGGCCAACATATGAAATAACAAGTGTGTGTAAGAAATTGAAATGCGCCCCCTTTGGCCAAAATTAATAAAAGTAATAAATAAGTATGTATATAGAGACATACTGTAATAACCTGAAGTAAATAATGAAGATTAAAAACCAATTACAAACAAAAAATTATATATATAAAAAAAATGAACTAAAAGCTTACCTTTTTTATATTTGTATAGTATGTATATATTATTATTAATGTTGTAAATACACTTTTCATGTCAGTGAAAAGTGCATGAATATAATCACATCACCAGCTGCCCAAATACTCTAAAGTACTCCACCTTATTATTCATCACTACTTGGATTATCATCTATTTACTCATGGATGGATTCACCCTTGTTGACTTATATTCATGTATTTATTCACCCTTGTTGACTTATATTCATGTATTTATTCACCCTTGTTGACTTATATTCATGGATTTATTCACCCTTGTTGACTTATATTCATGGATTTATTCACACTTGTTGACTTATATTCATGTATTTATTCACCCTTGTTGACTTATATTCATGTATTTATTCACCCTTGTTGACTTATATTAATGGATTTATTCACACTTGTTGACTTATATTCATGGATTTATTCACACTTGTTGACTTATATTCATGTATTTATTCACACTTGTTGACTTATATTCATGTATTTATTCACCCTTGTTGACTTGTATTCATGTATTTATTCACACTTGTTGACTTATATTCATGTATTTATTCACCCTTGTTGACTTATATTCATGTATTTATTCACCCTTGTTGACTTATATTCATGTGTTTATTCACCCTTGTTGACTTATATTCATGTGTTTATTCACACTTGTTGACTTATATTCATGTATTTATTCACCCTTGTTGACTTATATTCATGTATTTATTCACACTTGTTGACTTATATTCATGTATTTATTGACCTTTGTTGACTTATATTCATGTGTTTATTCACACTTGTTGACTTATATTCATGTATTTATTCACACTTGTTGACTTATATTCATGTATTTATTCACCCTTGTTGACTTACATTCATGTATTTATTCACACTTGTTGACTTATATTCATGTATTTATTCACCTTTGTTGACTTATATTCATGTGTTTATTCACACTTGTTGACTTATATTCATGTATTTATTCACCTTTGTTGACTTATATTCATGTGTTTATTCACACTTGTTGACTTATATTCATGTATTTATTCACACTTGTTGACTTATATTCATGTATTTATTCACCTTTGTTGACTTATATTCATGTGTTTATTCACACTTGTTGACTTATATTCATGTATTTATTCACCCTTGTTGACTTATATTCATGTATTTATTCACACTTGTTGACTTATATTCATGTATTTATTGACCTTTGTTGACTTATATTCATGTGTTTATTCACACTTGTTGACTTATATTCATGTATTTATTCACACTTGTTGACTTATATTCATGTATTTATTCACCCTTGTTGACTTACATTCATGTATTTATTCACACTTGTTGACTTATATTCATGTATTTATTCACCTTTGTTGACTTATATTCATGTGTTTATTCACACTTGTTGACTTATATTCATGTATTTATTCACACTTGTTGACTTATATTCATGTATTTATTCACCTTTGTTGACTTATATTCATGTGTTTATTCACACTTGTTGACTTATATTCATGTATTTATTCACCCTTGTTGACTTATATTCATGTATTTATTCACAGTTGTGTTACAACAAGAATGGGACAGAACTGCTCTGAACGGAAAAGGGGGAGGATTAAATAAGCTGTGCTTCTTCCTCCTCCTTTTCAAATGAAAGAAGTGTGAATGTTTGCATGTTCCTAATGAAGTGACCACGCCTGCAGGTTTGAGCAGGAGGTGCTAGGAGGAGCAGGTCCAAACGCAGGAGGTGGAGGAGTGGGGGAGGCACTCCCCGTGGCTTTGGCGGTCATCCGACCAATTATTGGCACGGGCACCTACAGCCGGGTAGGTTCCTAATCATCGATTACATGTAAACATGTTGTAGTGACATGTAGGACAGAATAGTCATGTTGTAGTGACATGTAGGACAGAATAGTCATGTTGTAGTGACATGTATGACAGAATAGTCATGTTGTAGTGACATGTAGGACAGAATAGTCATGTTGTAGTGACATGTATGACAGAATAGTCATGTTGTAGTGACATGTAGGACAGAATAGTCATGTTGTAGTGACATGTATGACAGAATAGTCATGTTGTAGTGACATGTAGGACAGAATAGTCATGTTGTAGTGACATGTAGGACAGAATAGTCATGTTGTAGTGACATGTATGACAGAATAGTCATGTTGTAGTGACATGTAGGACAGAATAGTCATGTTGTAGTGACATGTAGGACAGAATAGTCATGTTGTAGTGACATGTAGGACAGAATAGTCATGTTGTAGTGACATGTATGACAGAATAGTCATGTTGTAGTGACATGTAGGACAGAATAGTCATGTTGTAGTGACATGTATGACAGAATAGTCATGTTGTAGTGACATGTAGGACAGAATAGTCATGTTGTAGTGACATGTAGGACAGAATAGTCATGTTGTAGTGACATGTAGGACAGAATAGTCATGTTGTAGTGACATGTATGACAGAATAGTCATTTTGTAGTGACATGTAGGACAGAATAGTCATGTTGTAGTGACATGTATGACAGAATAGTCATGTTGTAGTGACATGTATGATAGAATAGTCATGTTGTAGTGACATGTAGGACAGAATAGTCATGTTGTAGTGACATGTATGACAGAATAGTCATGTTGTAGTGACATGTAGGACAGAATAGTCATGTTGTAGTGACATGTAGGACACAATAGTCATGTTGTAGTGACATGTAGGACAGAATAGTCATGTTGTAGTGACATGTATGACAGAATAGTCATGTTGTAGTGACATGTATGACAGAATAGTCATGTTGTAGTGACATGTATGACAGAATAGTCATGTTGTAGTGACATGTAGGACAGAATAGTCATGTTGTAGTGACATGTATGACAGAATAGTCATGTTGTAGTGACATGTAGGACAGAATAGTCATGTTGTAGTGACATGTAGGACACAATAGTCATGTTGTAGTGACATGTAGGACAGAATAGTCATGTTGTAGTGACATGTAGGACAGAATAGTCATGTTGTAGTGACATGTATGACAGAATAGTCATGTTGTAGTGACATGTAGGACAGAATAGTCATGTTGTAGTGACATGTAGGGCAGAATAGTCATGTTGTAGTGACATGTAGGAAAGAATAGTCATGTTGTAGTGACATGTATGACAGAATAGTCATGTTGTAGTGACATGTAGGACAGAATAGTCATGTTGTAGTGACATGTATGACAGAATAGTCATGTTGTAGTGACATGTAGGACAGAATAGTCATGTTGTAGTGACATGTATGACAGAATAGTCATGTTGTAGTGACATGTAGGACAGAATAGTCATGTTGTAGTGACATGTATGACAGAATAGTCATGTTGTAGTGACATGTATGACAGAATAGTCATGTTGTAGTGACATGTAGGACAGAATAGTCATGTTGTAGTGACATGTATGACAGAATAGTCATGTTGTAGTGACATGTAGGACAGAATAGTCATGTTGTAGTGACATGTAGGACACAATAGTCATGTTGTAGTGACATGTAGGACAGAATAGTCATGTTGTAGTGACATGTATGACAGAATAGTCATGTTGTAGTGACATGTATGACAGAATAGTCATGTTGTAGTGACATGTATGACAGAATAGTCATGTTGTAGTGACATGTAGGACAGAATAGTCATGTTGTAGTGACATGTATGACAGAATAGTCATGTTGTAGTGACATGTAGGACAGAATAGTCATGTTGTAGTGACATGTAGGACACAATAGTCATGTTGTAGTGACATGTATGACAGAATAGTCATGTTGTAGTGACATGTATGACAGAATAGTCATGTTGTAGTGACATGTAGGACAGAATAGTCATGTTGTAGTGACATGTAGGACAGAATAGTCATGTTGTAGTGACATGTATGACAGAATAGTCATGTTGTAGTGACATGTATGACAGAATAGTCATGTTGTAGTGACATGTAGGACAGAATAGTCATGTTGTAGTGACATGTAGGACAGAATAGTCATGTTGTAGTGACATGTAGGACAGAATAGTCATGTTGTAGTGACATGTATGACAGAATAGTCATGTTGTAGTGACATGTAGGACAGAATAGTCATGTTGTAGTGACATGTATGACAGAATAGTCATGTTGTAGTGACATGTAGGACAGAATAGTCATGTTGTAGTGACATGTAGGACAGAATAGTCATGTTGTAGTGACATGTAGGACAGAATAGTCATGTTGTAGTGACATGTATGACAGAATAGTCATGTTGTAGTGACATGTAGGACAGAATAGTCATGTTGTAGTGACATGTATGACAGAATAGTCATGTTGTAGTGACATGTATGACAGAATAGTCATGTTGTAGTGACATGTAGGACAGAATAGTCATGTTGTAGTGACATGTATGACAGAATAGTCATGTTGTAGTGACATGTAGGACAGAATAGTCATGTTGTAGTGACATGTAGGACACAATAGTCATGTTGTAGTGACATGTAGGACAGAATAGTCATGTTGTAGTGACATGTATGACAGAATAGTCATGTTGTAGTGACATGTATGACAGAATAGTCATGTTGTAGTGACATGTATGACAGAATAGTCATGTTGTAGTGACATGTAGGACAGAATAGTCATGTTGTAGTGACATGTATGACAGAATAGTCATGTTGTAGTGACATGTAGGACAGAATAGTCATGTTGTAGTGACATGTAGGACAGAATAGTCATGTTGTAGTGACATGTAGGACAGAATAGTCATGTTGTAGTGACATGTATGACAGAATAGTCATGTTGTAGTGACATGTAGGACAGAATAGTCATGTTGTAGTGACATGTAGGGCAGAATAGTCATGTTGTAGTGACATGTAGGAAAGAATAGTCATGTTGTAGTGACATGTATGACAGAATAGTCATGTTGTAGTGACATGTAGGACAGAATAGTCATGTTGTAGTGACATGTATGACAGAATAGTCATGTTGTAGTGACATGTAGGACAGAATAGTCATGTTGTAGTGACATGTATGACAGAATAGTCATGTTGTAGTGACATGTAGGACAGAATAGTCATGTTGTAGTGACATGTATGACAGAATAGTCATGTTGTAGTGACATGTAGGACAGAATAGTCATGTTGTAGTGACATGTAGGACAGAATAGTCATGTTGTAGTGACATGTATGACAGAATAGTCATGTTGTAGTGACATGTAGGACAGAATAGTCATGTTGTAGTGACATGTAGGACACAATAGTCATGTTGTAGTGACATGTAGGACAGAATAGTCATGTTGTAGTGACATGTATGACAGAATAGTCATGTTGTAGTGACATGTATGACAGAATAGTCATGTTGTAGTGACATGTATGACAGAATAGTCATGTTGTAGTGACATGTAGAACAGAATAGTCATGTTGTAGTGACATGTATGACAGAATAGTCATGTTGTAGTGACATGTAGGACAGAATAGTCATGTTGTAGTGACATGTAGGACACAATAGTCATGTTGTAGTGACATGTAGGACAGAATAGTCATGTTGTAGTGACATGTAGGACAGAATAGTCATGTTGTAGTGACATGTATGACAGAATAGTCATGTTGTAGTGACATGTAGGACAGAATAGTCATGTTGTAGTGACATGTAGGGCAGAATAGTCATGTTGTAGTGACATGTAGGAAAGAATATTCATGTTGTAGTGACATGTATGACAGAATAGTCATGTTGTAGTGACATGTAGGACAGAATAGTCATGTTGTAGTGACATGTATGACAGAATAGTCATGTTGTAGTGACATGTAGGACAGAATAGTCATGTTGTAGTGACATGTATGACAGAATAGTCATGTTGTAGTGACATGTAGGACAGAATAGTCATGTTGTAGTGACATGTAGGACAGAATAGTCATGTTGTAGTGACATGTAGGACAGAATAGTCATGTTGTAGTGACATGTATGACAGAATAGTCATGTTGTAGTGACATGTATGACAGAATAGTCATGTTGTAGTGACATGTATGACAGAATAGTCATGTTGTAGTGACATGTATGACAGAATAGTCATGTTGTAGTGACATGTATGACAGAATAGTCATGTTGTAGTGACATGTATGACAGAATAGTCATGTTGTAGTGACATGTAGGACAGAATAGTCATGTTGTAGTGACATGTAGGACAGAATAGTCATGTTGTAGTGACATGTATGACAGAATAGTCATGTTGTAGTGACATGTATGACAGAATAGTCATGTTGTAGTGACATGTATGACAGAATAGTCATGTTGTAGTGACATGTATGACAGAATAGTCATGTTGTAGTGACATGTAGGACAGAATAGTCATGTTGTAGTGACATGTATGACAGAATAGTCATGTTGTAGTGACATGTATGACAGAATAGTCATGTTGTAGTGACATGTATGACAGAATAGTCATGTTGTAGTGACATGTATGACAGAATAGTCATGTTGTAGTGACATGTATGACAGAATAGTCATGTTGTAGTGACATGTATGACAGAATAGTCATGTTGTAGTGACATGTATGACAGAATAGTCATGTTGTAGTGACATGTATGACAGAATAGTCATGTTGTAGTGACATGTAGGACAGAATAGTCATGTTGTAGTGACATGTATGACAGAATAGTCATGTTGTAGTGACATGTAGGACAGAATAGTCATGTTGTAGTGACATGTATGACAGAATAGTCATGTTGTAGTGACATGTATGACAGAATAGTCATGTTGTAGTGACATGTATGACAGAATAGTCATGTTGTAGTGACATGTATGACAGAATAGTCATGTTGTAGTGACATGTAGGACAGAATAGTCATGTTGTAGTGACATGTATGACAGAATAGTCATGTTGTAGTGACATGTAGGACAGAATAGTCATGTTGTAGTGACATGTATGACAGAATAGTCATGTTGTAGTGACATGTATGACAGAATAGTCATGTTGTAGTGACATGTATGACAGAATAGTCATGTTGTAGTGACATGTATGACAGAATAGTCATGCCTAGAACAAACAAATGTCATTCCCACTTTCAGGTTCAGCAGACACTTGATGCCAGGGCAGCTTTTGTTGGACCTCCACCTACCACCTTTGTTGCAGCAGGTGACCTTCTCATCTTTCACTTTCACTTTCACTTTCCAACATCATGTAGTAAGTGTGTGTGTGGGCTCCAGTCCCTCCAGTCAGCACCCCCCCTCCTCCATTGATGAGACCGGCCTTCGTTCCACACATCCTGCAGCGGCCAGGTGAGGACATGTCCATGGCGTCTGACATGCAACTGATACTGGCTGTGATACAGGTGCTCAGAGGATCAACATCATGCGTGCACCTCCTGTGGCTCCTCCCATGCCACGGCCTCCTCCGCCCCCGCCCATGATGATGCCGCCTTCCCTGCAGGGCCAGAGCCCTCCCAGTGTCTCCTCGCCAGTCCAGCACATGACTGCTGCACCTGTGGTCAGTCTGTGACTTCTTAGTAACCTTCCCACTGGTCTGACTACCGTGTGTCCAGGTGAGCGACATGATGGCCATGGTCCCTGCCCCGCCCACAAGACCGGGAGTCCCGCCTTCCATCAAGTCGGCTGCGACCATCTTCCAGGCTGCGCCCACCGTTTACTCCGCCCCTCCCGTCACCGTCGGACCCCCCAAAAATGATGCCCTTGCTCAGCGGCAAGCCAGAATGGTAGCACCTGTTGATTGTGACATCATCACCTGTTGATTGTGACATCATCACCTGTTGATTGTGACATCATCACCTGTTGATTGTGACATCATCACTACTGTCCATTTCCTTCCACGTGTACTCTTAACACCTGACCATCAAGGCACACTAGCCTTTGCCAACTATTACTACTATTAACAATGTCAACTACAGCCTGCTAACCAGCGTGTAACGACTAGTTAGCTAGCTATTAACAATGTCAACTACAGCCTGCTAACCAGCGTGTAACGACTAGTTAGCTAGCTATTAACAATGTCAACTACCGCCTGCTAGCCAGCGTGTAACGACTAGTTAGCTAGCTATTAACAATGTCAACTACAGCCTGCTAACCAGCGTGTAACGACTAGTTAGCTAGCTATTAACAATGTCAACTACAGCCTGCTAACCAGCGTGTAACGACTAGTTAGCTAGCTATTAACAATGTCAACTACAGCCTGCTAACCAGCGTGTAACGACTAGTTAGCTAGCTATTAACAATGTCAACTACAGCCTGCTAACCAGCGTGTAACGACTAGTTAGCTAGCTATTAACAATGTCAACTACCGCCTGCTAACCAGCGTGTAACGACTAGTTAGCTAGCTATTAACAATGTCAACTACAGCCTGCTAACCAGCGTGTAACGACTAGTTAGCTAGCTATTAACAATGTCAACTACAGCCTGCTAACCAGCGTGTAACGACTAGTTAGCTAGCTATTAACAATGTCAACTACAGCCTGCTAACCAGCGTGTAACGACTAGTTAGCTAGCTTTTAACAATGTCAACTACTGCCTGCTAACGATCGTGTAACGACTAGTTAGCTAGCTATTAACAATGTCAACTACTGCCTGCTAACCAACGTGTAACGACTAGTTAGCTAGCTATTAACAATGTCAACTACCGCCTGCTAGCCAGCGTGTAACGACTAGTTAGCTAGCTTTTAACAATGTCAACTACTGCCTGCTAACGATCGTGTAACGACTAGTTAGCTAGCTATTAACAATGTCAACTACCGCCTGCTAACCAGCGTGTAACGACTAGTTAGCTAGCTATTAACAATGTCAACTACCGCCTGCTAACCAGCGTGTAACGACTAGTTAGCTTGCTATTAACAATGTCAACTACAGCCTGCTAACCAGCGTGTAACGACTAGTTAGCTAGCTATTAACAATGTCAACTACTGCCTGCTAACCAACGTGTAACGACTAGTTAGCTAGCTATTAACAATGTCAACTACCGCCTGCTAGCCAGCGTGTAACGACTAGTTAGCTAGCTTTTAACAATGTCAACTACTGCCTGCTAACGATCGTGTAACGACTAGTTAGCTAGCTATTAACAATGTCAACTACCGCCTGCTAACCAGCGTGTAACGACTAGTTAGCTAGCTATTAACAATGTCAACTACCGCCTGCTAACCAGCGTGTAACGACTAGTTAGCTAGCTATTAACAATGTCAACTACAGCCTGCTAACCAGCGTGTAACGACTAGTTAACTAGCTACTAACATTGTCAACTACCGTTTGCTAACGAGCGTGTAAGGACTAGTTAGCTAGCTACTAACAGTGTATACTACCGTTTGCTAACGAGCGTGTAAGGACTAGTTAACTAGCTACTAACATTGTCAACTACCGTTTGCTAACGAGCGTGTAAGGACTAGTTAGCTAGCTACTAACAGTGTCAACTACAGTTTGCTAAAGAGCGTGTAAGGACTAGTTATCTAGCTACTAACAGTGTCAACTACAGTTTGCTAAAGAGCGTGTAAGGACTAGTTATCTAGCTACTAACAGTGCCTTGACCTGGTAGTAAAGATGTGTGTGTGTTGTCAGGAGGAGCTGGCTGCTCGTGTTGCCGAGCAACAGGCTGCAGTGATGGCAGCAGGTCTGCTGGACAGGAGGGAGAGTGAAGACAACACTGCAGTCATTGGACCCAGCATGCCAGAGCGGGAAGTACGCAAAGAGGTAGTCTTCATACTCCTGATATCAATCACACATGTATCGCCTGGTCCCATGCAACTATCAATCAGACATGTATCGCCTGTTCCCATGCCGATATCAATCAGACATGTATCGCCTGTTCCCATGCGGATATGAATCAGATATGTTTTGCCTGTTCCCATGTGGATATCAATCACACATGTATCGCCTGGTCCCATGCGGATATCAATCAAACATGTATCGCCTGTTCCCATGCGGATATCAATCAGACATGTATCGCCTGTTCCCATGCGGATATCAATCAGACATGTATCGCCTGTTCCCATGTGGATATCAATCAGACATGTATCGCCTGTTCCCATGTGGATATCAATCAGACATGTATCGCCTGTTCCCATACGGATATCAATCAGACATGTATCGCCTGTTCCCATGAGGATATCAATCAGACATGTATCGCCTGTTCCCATGTGGATATCAATCAGACATGTATTGCCTGTTCCCATGCAGGGATCAATCAGACATGTATCGCCTGTTCCCATTAAGATATCAATCAGACATGTATCGCCTGTTCCCATTAAGATATCAATCAGACATGTATCGCATGTTCCCATGCAGATATCAATCAGACATGTATCGCCTGTTCCCATACGTATATCAATCGGACATGTATCGCCTGTTCCCATGAGGATATCAATCAGACATGTATTGCCTGTTCCCATGAGGATATCAAACAGACATGTATCGCCTGTTCCCATGTGGATATCAATCAGACATGTATTGCCTGTTCCCATGTGGATATCAATCAGACATGTATCGCCTGTTCCCATGTGGATATCAATCAGACATGTATCGCCTGTTCCCATGTAGATATCAATCAGACATGTATTGCCTGTTCCCATGAGGATATCAATCAGACATGTATTGCATGTTCCCATGCAGGGATCAATCAGACATGTATCGCCTGTTCCCATGAGGATATCAATCAGACATGTATTGCCTGTTCCCATGAGGATATCAATCAGACATTGCCTGTTCCCATGAGGATATCAATCAGACATGTATCGCCTGTTCCCATGCAGGGATCAATCAGACATGTATCGCCTGTTCCCATGTGGATATCAATCAGACATATATCGCCTGTTCCCATGTGGATATCAATCAGACATGTATCACCTGTTCCCATGAGGATATCAATCACACATGTATTGCCTGTTCCCATGAGGATATCAATCAGACATGTATCGCCTGTTCCCATATGGATATCAATCAGACATGTATCGCCTGTTCCCATATGGATATCAATCAGACATGTATCGCCTGTTCCCATATGGATATCAATCAGACATATATCGCCTGTTCCCATGCCGATATCAATCAGACATGTATCACCTGTTCCCATGAGGATATCAATCACACATGTATTGCCTGTTCCCATGAGGATATCAATCAGACATGTATCGCCTGTTCCCATATGGATATCAATCAGACATGTATCGTCTGTTCCCATGTGGATATCAATCAGACATGTATCGCCTGTTCCCATATGGATATCAATCAGACATGTATCGCCTGTTCCCATATGGATATCAATCAGACATGTATCGCCTGTTCCCATGTAGATATCAATCAGACATGTATTGCCTGTTCCCATGAAGATATCAATCAGACATGTATTGCATGTTCCCATGCAGGGATCAATCAGACATGTATCGCCTGTTCCCATGAGGATATCAATCAGACATGTATTGCCTGTTCCCATGAGGATATCAATCAGACATTGCCTGTTCCCATGAGGATATCAATCAGACATGTATCGCCTGTTCCCATGCAGGGATCAATCAGACATGTATCGCCTGTTCCCATGTGGATATCAATCAGACATATATCGCCTGTTCCCATGTGGATATCAATCAGACATGTATCACCTGTTCCCATGAGGATATCAATCACACATGTATTGCCTGTTCCCATGAGGATATCAATCAGACATGTATCGCCTGTTCCCATATGGATATCAATCAGACATGTATCGCCTGTTCCCATATGGATATCAATCAGACATGTATCGCCTGTTCCCATATGGATATCAATCAGACATATATCGCCTGTTCCCATGCCGATATCAATCAGACATGTATCACCTGTTCCCATGAGGATATCAATCACACATGTATTGCCTGTTCCCATGAGGATATCAATCAGACATGTATCGCCTGTTCCCATATGGATATCAATCAGACATGTATCGTCTGTTCCCATGTGGATATCAATCAGACATGTATCGCCTGTTCCCATATGGATATCAATCAGACATGTATCGCCTGTTCCCATATGGATATCAATCAGACATGTATCGCCTGTTCCCATATGGATATCAATCAGACATGTATCGCCTGTTCCCATATGGATATCAATCAGACATGTATCGCCTGTTCCCATATGGATATCAATCAGACATGTATCGCCTGTTCCCATATGGATATCAATCAGACATGTATTGCCTGTTCCCATGCATGGATCAATCAGACATGTATCGCCTGTTCCCATGTGGATAACAATCAGACATGTATCGCCTGTTCCCATGCGGATATCAATCAGACATGTATTGCCTGTTCCCATGTGGATATCAATCAGACATGTATCGCCTGTTCCCATGAGGATATCAATGAGACATCAACAAAGTGTATTTGAAAGTATCCAGTAACAAACGTGTTGGCATGGTTCAACTTACTCACAAAGCACTTTAACTTATAGTTTATTCCAGAGGGTTGATAGTGAATAGGATTTTGATAACTCCCATTGCCTCATTTCACTCCATCAAACCTTTTTAGGTATGGATCCTGCTGGTATCGCTGGGCTGAGTCTGATTAGCTGCTAGCATGCATGAGCTCTATCAAACATGTCTGCGAGAAGAAGAAGATGCTGTGATACGGCATGGGATGATTGATATCAGTTGTTGCCCCCTGCAGCCTGTGGAGAGTTCCAGTGAGGAGAAGAAGGCCAACAAGTCCAAGAGTGACAAGGTCAGGAAGTGCATCAGAACAGCAGCAGGAAGCTCTTGGGAGGACCCCAGTCTGCTGGAGTGGGAGACAGGTAGGAGCCTTACTTGTTGCCATGGTTACATGACAACAAAGCTTTTATCACCCAAAAATAGAAGCAATGTGAATATTTGTGTGTCAATATGTCTATGGTCATATATATTGACATGTCTATGGTCATATATATTGATGTGTCTATGGTCATATATATTGACATGTCTATGGTCATATATATTGACATGTCTATGGTCATATATATTGACATGTCTATGGTCATATATATTGACATGTCTATGGTCATATATATTGACGTGTCTATGGTCATATATATTGACATGTCTATGGTCATATATATTGACATGTCTATGGTCATATATATTGACGTGTCTATGGTCATATATATTGACGTGTCTATGGTCATATATATTGACATGTCTATGGTCATATATATTGACATGTCTATGGTCATATATATTGACATGTCTATGGTCATATATATTGACGTGTCTATGGTCATATATATTGACGTGTCTATGGTCATATATATTGACGTGTCTATGGTCATATATATTGACATGTCTATGGTCATATATATTGACATGTCTATGGTCATATATATTGACGTGTCTATGGTCATATATATTGACGTGTCTATGGTCATATATATTGACATGTCTATGGTCATATATATTGACATGTCTATGGTCATATATATTGACGTGTCTATGGTCATATATATTGACGTGTCTATGGTCATATATATTGACATGTCTATGGTCATATATATTGACATGTCTATGGTCATATATATTGACATGTCTATGGTCATATATATTGACGTATCTATGGTCATATATATTGACATGTCTATGGTCATATATATTGACGTGTCTATGGTCATATATATTGACATGTCTATGGTCATATATATTGACGTATCTATGGTCATATATATTGACATGTCTATGGTCATATATATTGACATGTCTATGGTCATATATATTGACGTATCTATGGTCATATATATTGACATGTCTATGGTCATATATATTGACGTATCTATGGTCATATATATTGACATGTCTATGGTCATATATATTGACATGTCTATGGTCATATATATTGACGTATCTATGGTCATATATATTGACATGTCTATGGTCATATATATTGACGTGTCTATGGTCATATATATTGACATGTCTACGGTCATATATATTGACATGTCTATGGTCATATATATTGACGTGTCTATGGTCATATATATTGACGTGTCTATGGTCATATATATTGACATGTCTCTGGTCATATATATTGACGTGTCTATGGTCATATATATTGACATGTCTATGGTCATATATATTGACGTGTCTATGGTCATATATATTGACATGTCTATGGTCATATATATTGACATGTCTATGGTCATATATATTGACATGTCTACGGTCATATATATTGACATGTCTATGGTCATATATATTGACATGTCTACGGTCATATATATTGACGTGTCTATGGTCATATATATTGACATGTCTATGGTCATATATATTGATGTGTCTATGGTCATATATATTGACGTGTGTATGGTCATATATATTGACATGTCTATGGTCATATATATTGACGTGTCTATGGTCATATATATTGACATGTCTATGGTCATATATATTGACATGTCTATGGTCATATATATTGACATGTCTATGGTCATATATATTGACATGTCTATGGTCATACATATTGACATGTCTATGGTCATATATATTGATGTGTCTATGGTCATATATATTGACGTGTCTATGGTCATATATATTGACATGTCTATGGTCATATATATTGACGTGTCTATGGTCATATATATTGACATGTCTATGGTCATATATATTGACATGTCTACGGTCATATATATTGACGTGTCTATGGTCATATATATTGACATGTCTATGGTCATATATATTGACATGTCTACGGTCATATATATTGACATGTCTACGGTCATATATATTGACGTGTCTATGGTCATATATATTGACGTGTCTATGGTCATATATATTGACATGTCTATGGTCATATATATTGACATGTCTATGGTCATATATATTGACATGTCTACGGTCATATATGTTGATATCTGTATCGTCACGTCTGCATTGCAGATGATTTCCGTATCTTCTGCGGGGATCTTGGTAACGAGGTCAATGACGACATCCTGGCCAGAGCTTTCAGCAGGTATCCATCTTTCCTCAAAGCCAAGGTGGGTTTATGTTGACATTGTGCCATCCATCATGTTGATGACAACATATAATAACACACATCACATAATATCCTAACGTAACATCACATTACACGCCCGTCACATGACCGTCACATGCGGGTGTTGCCAAGTGTCCGTGAGGAGCGTGATGAGTTGTAGGCGGGCAGCAGGAAGTGGCAATAATCAATAAACGTATTGATGACATGGTTTCAGGTGGTGAGAGACAAGCGCACAGGAAAGACCAAAGGCTACGGCTTTGTCAGCTTCAAAGACCCAAACGATTACGTGCGAGCGATGCGGGAGATGAACGGTCAGACTTTTCTACTTTTCCTATTTGACTTTCACTTCTACTTGAAGTGGAATGTTGCCTATAGTTCACAATCATTATGAGCAGCTTCTCATGCACTTATACAAGTCTGCTTACAGCCAATGGAAGCTCCACTATTGCACCCGTAAAATCCAATAAATAACATTCAACTTGAATATGAGCAAGTATTATTAGTCATATTGTTATTATAAGTGCTGACACAGACACACTATTTATAGCCGCGCCATGATCACTTCTATGTGTCCATGTAGATCATCTGGATAGTAGAAGGAGGAGTAGGTATTTTGACAAGTTGGGACACTTTGACAGCCAATTTAGACCCGGAAGTGGTGAGAACCACACAAAAAGACGCTTGGTTCCACCCCCCCCCTTTTTCTTTGAGTCATTCTTCATATATAGACATCCTACTGTAGGCAGACATTGTACAGTAAGTGATGTTTTCTTGTGTTTGTTGGCTCTCGTGACATCTGCAGTGAGTAATAATCAGCCATGAAGACAAGAAAAGCAAACGTGGTTATGCCTTTTTCAAACTGATGCTTCAAATCAGGCCTGGGAAATTATTTGACTCAGGGGGCCACATTTAGAGAAAAAAGTGTGTCTGGGGGCCGCTATATCTATTTTTAGGAACACTAAAAATAATGATTGAAAGCTGAAAACTAGAGATGTCGATAAATGCTTTAAAATGAAATATCGGAAATGATCGGTATCAGGTTTTTTTATTATCGGTATCGTTTTTATATTTATTTATTTTTATTTTTTATTAAATCAACATAAAAACCACAAGATACACCATTTACACTCATTCACACAAAAGTGTTGTTTCTTTCTCTTATTAATATTCTGCTTCCTACATTATATATCACTATATATCAATACAGTCTGCAAGGGATACAGTCTGTGGTTCCTACATGATATATCAACATATATCAATACAGTCTGCAAGGGATACAGTCTGTGCTTCCTACATGATATATCAATATATATCAATACAGTCTGCAAGGGATACAGTCTGTGCTTCCTACATGATATATCAACATATATCAATACAGTCTGCAAGGGATACAGCCCATGATTGTGCATATTTTATTTTATTTATTTATTATTATTATTATTATTATTTATTATTATTATTTATTTTATTTTATAAATTATTATATTATAAATTATTTTATTTTATAAATTATTATTATTTATTATTATTATTATTATTTATTTTATTTTATAAAATTTTTTAAAAAGGCCCTTATCTTCACCATACCTGGTTGTCCAAATTAGGCATAAAAATGCGTTAATTCCACCACTGTATAAATCGGTATCGGTTGATATCAGTATCGGTAATTAAGAGTTGGACAGTATCGGATATCTACTACTTAGAATATGTTACTTAGAATATGTTCCCCTAGTGTCCAAATAACTGTAAATTAAGTCTTTGTTACTTAGAATATGTTCCCCTAGTGTCCAAATAACTGTAAATGAAGTCTTTGTTACTTAGATTATGTTCCCCTAGTGTCCAAATAACTGTAAATGAAGTCTTTGTTACTTAGAATATGTTCCCCTAGTGTCCAAATAACTGTAAATGAAGTCTTTGTTACTTAGAATATGTTCCCCTAGTGTCCAAATAACTGTAAATGAAGTCTTTGTTACTTAGAATATGTTCCCCTAGTGTCCAAATAACTCTAAATGAAGTCTTTGTTACTTAGAATATGTTCCCCTAGTGTCCAAATAACTGTAAATGAAGTCTTTGTTACTTAGAATATGTTCCCCTAGTGTCCAAATAACTCTAAATGAAGTCTTTGTTACTTAGAATATGTTCCCCTAGTGTCCAAATAACTGTAAATTAAGTCTTTGTTACTTAGAATATGTTCCCCTAGTGTCCAAATAACTGTAAATGAAGTCTTTGTTACTTAGAATATGTTCCCCTAGTGTCCAAATAACTAAATGAAGTCTTTGTTACTTAGAATATGTTCCCCTAGTGTCCAAATAACTGTAAATGAAGTCTTTGTTACTTAGAATATGTTCCCCTAGTGTCCAAATAACTGTAAAGGAAGTCTTTGTTACTTAGAATATGTTCCCCTAGTGTCCAAATAACTCTAAATGAAGTCTTTGTTACTTAGAATATGTTCCCCTAGTGTCCAAATAACTCTAAATTAAGTCTTTGTTACTTAGAATATGTTCCCCTAGTGTCCAAATAACTGTAAATTAAGTCTTTGTTACTTAGAATATGTTCCCCTAGTGTCCAAATAACTCTAAATTAAGTCTTTGTTACTTAGAATATGTTCCCCCTAGTGTCCAAATAACTGTAAATTAAGTCTTTGTTACTTAGAATATGTTCCCCTAGTGTCCAAATAACTGTAAAGTAAGTCTTTGTTTCTTAGAATATGTTCCCCTAGTGTCCAAATAACTGTAAATTAAGTCTTTGTTACTTAGAATATGTTCCCCTAGTGTCCAAATAACTGTAAATGAAATCTTTGTTACTTAGAATATGTTCCCCTAGTGTCCAAATAACTGTAAATTAAGTCTTTGTTACTTAGAATATGTTCCCCTAGTGTCCAAATAACTGTAAATTAAGTCTTTGTTACTTAGAATATGTTCCCCTAGTGTCCAAATAACTGTAAATTAAGTCTTTGTTACTTAGAATATGCTCCCCTAGTGTCCAAATAACTGTAAATTAAGTCTTTGTTACTTAGAATATGTTCCCCTAGTGTCCAAATAACTGTAAATGAAGTCTTTGTTACTTAGAATATGTTCCCCTAGTGTCCAAATAACTGTAAATTAAGTCTTTGTTTCTTAGAATATGTTCCCCTAGTGTCCAAATAACTGTAAATTAAGTCTTTGTTACTTAGAATATGTTCCCCCAGTGTCCAAATAACTGTAAATTAAGTCTTTGTTACTTAGAATATGTTCCCCCAGTGTCCAAATAACTCTAAATTAAGTCTTTGTTACTTAGAATATGTTCCCCCAGTGTCCAAATAACTCTAAATTAAGTCTTTGTTACTTAGAATATGTTCCCCTAGTGTCCAAATAACTGTAAATTAAGTCTTTGTTACTTAGAATATGTTCCCCTAGTGTCCAAATAACTCTAAATTAAGTCTATGTTACTTAGAATATGTTCCCCTAGTGTCCAAATAACTCTAAATTAAGTCTACGTTACTTTGAATATGTTCCCCTAGTGTCCAAATAACTCTAAATTAAGTCGTTGTTACTTAGAATATGTTCTCCTAGTGTCCAAATAACTGTAAATTAAGTCTTTGTTACTTATAATATGTTCCCCTAGTGTCCAAATAACTGTAAATTAAGTCTTTGTTACTTATAATATGTTCCCCTAGTGTCCAAATAACTGTAAATTAAGTCTTTGTTACTTAGAATATGTTCCCCTAGTGTCCAAATAACTCTAAATTAAGTCTTTGTTACTTAGAATATGTTCCCCTAGTGTCCAAATAACTGTAAATTAAGTCTTTGTTACTTAGAATATGTTCCCCTAGTGTCCAAATAACTGTAAATTAAGTCTTTGTTACTTAGAATATGTTCCCCTAGTGTCCAAATAACTCTACATTAAGTCGTTGTTACTTAGAATATGTTCCCCTAGTGTCCAAATAACTGTAAATTAAGTCGTTGTTACTTAGAATTTGTTCCCCTAGTGTCCAAATAACTCTAAATGAAGTCATTGTTACTTAGAATATGTTCCCCTAGTGTCCAAATAACTGTAAATTAAGTCTTTGTTACTTAGAATATGTTCCCCTAGTGTCCAAATAACTGTAAATTAAGTCTTTGTTACTTAGAATATGTTCCCCTAGTGTCCAAATAACTGTAAATTAAGTCTTTGTTACTTAGAATATGTTCCCCTAGTGTCCAAATAACTGTAAATTAAGTCTTTGTTACTTAGAATATGTTCCCCTAGTGTCCAAATAACTCTACATTAAGTCGTTGTTACTTACAATATGTTCCCCTAGTGTCCAAATAACTGTAAATTAAGTCTATGTTACTTAGAATATGTTCCCCTAGTGTCCAAATAACTCTACATTAAGTCGTTGTTACTTAGAATATGTTCTGCTAGTGTCCAAATAACTGTAAATGAAGTCTTTGTTACTTAGAATATGTTCCCCTAGTGTCCAAATAACTGTAAATGAAGTCTTTGTTACTTAGAATATGTTCCCCTAGTGTCCAAATAACTGTAAATGAAGTCTTTGTTACTCAGAATATGTTCCCGTAGTGTCCAAATAACTGTAAATTAAGTCTTTGTTACTTAGATAGGCTCCAGCCCCCCATCTCCCCAGAAGGGACAATCAGTAGAGAATGGGTGGGTGGCTATTACCAAACATCTTTGACAATGAAAGCATGATCATAACAATTCACATGTTGTGTTTTTCATGCATGAAACTGTTAGCTAAACATGGAAGTGTAGCTCCTCCTCTGAATGCAAGTGCTCCTACAGCAGGAATACAAATAGTCTATTCCTACAAAATCTGGCAAGACACCAAAACACACTAAGCATTTTTTTTACTGTCAATGCAGGTGTTTACATGTTTTTTAAAGGGCTCTATACATTGGCTCCATTGTTAGCTGACTTTTGATTTCATTTATTTACTGTTCAGAATGCATAAAAATATCAAAAGGTGTGTTCTTGTCTTACATAATGATTGTGAATGATAGGCAACAAGTGCAGTTCCCTTTTAAACATTCACTTCTCCATCAGTTCTCTGATCCATTCTTGATCCCCATCCCTAGTGTGTGCTACTTTAGTGCAAGATTTGTGTGTGTGTGTGTTAAATGTGTGTGTTAAATGTGTGTGTGTGTTAAATGTGTGTGTGTGCAGGCAAGTACGTCGGCAGCCGGCCCATCAAACTGAGGAAGAGCATGTGGAGAGATCGTAACATGGAGGTTGTACGCAAGAAGCAGCGGGAGAAGAAGAAGCTGGGACTGCGATAGTCTCCACACATAAGTACTACTAAGTACTACATGGATCACATAAGTACTACATGGATCAACATAGTCTCCCACACATAAGTACTACTAAGTACTACATGGATCACACAAGTACTACATGGATCAACATAGTCTCCCACTCATAAGTACTACTAAGTACTACATGGATCACACAAGTACTACATGGATCAACATAGTCTCCCACACATAAGTACTACTAAGTACTACATGGATCACATAAGTACTACATGGATCAACATAGTCTCCCACACATAAGTACTACATGGATCAACATAGTCTCCCACACATAAGTACTACATGGATCAACATAGTCTCCCACACATAAGTACTACATGGATCAACATAGTCTCCCACACATAAGTACTACATGGATCAACATAGTCTCCCACACATAAGTACTACATGGATCACATAAGTACTACATGGATCACATAAGTACTACATGGATCACATAAGTACTACATGGATCAACATAGTCTCCCACACATAAGTACTACATGGATCAACATAGTCTCCCACACATAAGTACTACATGGATCACACAAGTACTACATGGATCAACATAGTCTCCCACTCATAAGTACTGCTAAGTACTACATGGATCACACAAGTACTACATGGATCAACATAGTCTCCCACACATAAGTACTACTAAGTACTACATGGATCACACAAGTACTACATGGATCAACATAGTCTCCCACTCATAAGTACTACTAAGTACTACATGGATCACACAAGTACTACATGGATCAACATAGTCTCCCACACATAAGTACTACTAAGTACTACATGGATCACATAAGTACTACATGGATCAACATAGTCTCCCACACATAAGTACTACTAAGTACTACATGGATCACACAAGTACTACATGGATCAACATAGTCTCCCACACATAAGTACTACATGGATCAACATAGTCTCCCACACATAAGTACTACATGGATCAACATAGTCTCCCACACATAAGTACTACATGGATCAACATAGTCTCCCACACATAAGTACTCCATGGATCAACATAGTCTCCCACACATAAGTACTACATGGATCACATAAGTACTACATGGATCACATAAGTACTACATGGATCACATAAGTACTACATGGATCAACATAGTCTCCCACACATAAGTACTACATGGATCAACATATTCTCCCACACATAAGTACTACATGGATCACACAAGTACTACATGGATCAACATAGTCTCCCACTCATAAGTACTGCTAAGTACTACATGGATCACACAAGTACTACATGGATCAACATAGTCTCCCACACATAAGTACTACTAAGTACTACATGGATCACACAAGTACTACATGGATCAACATAGTCTCCCACACATAAGTACTACATGGATCAACATAGTCTCCCACACATAAGTACTACATGGATCACATAAGTACTACATGGATCACGTAAGTACTACATGGATCACATAAGTACTACATGGATCAACATAGTCTCCCACACATAAGTACTACATGGATCACATAAGTACTACATGGATCACATAAGTACTACATAGATCACATACAGTAAGTACTACATGGATCAACACTTTTTCAATAAACTGCATTCTGCACTCTTTTCTTGATTTCTTGATGACTTTTTTCATCTGGTCCTTCCTGAGCTGACACCTTCTAGAGGTATAGGAGTTGGCGTGTTCCAATGGTCCAATGTTCCAATGTTCCAATGGTCCTAGGAGCTATGTTGTCCGGGGGCTTCTCCCAAGACAAATGGTCCAATGTTCCAATGGTCCAATGTTCCAATGTTCCAATGGTCCTAGGAGCTATGTTGTCCGGGGGCTTCTCCCAAGACAAGTGGTCCAATGTTCCAATGGTCCAATGTTCCAATGTTCCAATGTTCCAATGGTCCTAGGAGCTATGTTGTCCGGGGGCTTCTCCCAAGACAAATGGTCCAATGTTCCAATGGTCCAATGTTCCAATGTTCCAATGGTCCTAGGAGCTATGTTGTCCGGGGGCTTCTCCCAAGACAAATGGTCCAATGTTCCAATGGTCCAATGTTCCAATGTTCCAATGGTCCTAGGAGCTATGTTGTCCAGGGGCTTCTCCCAAGACAAATGGTCCAATGTTCCAATGGTCCAATGTTCCAATGTTCCAATGGTCCTAGGAGCTATGTTGTCCGGGGGCTTCTCCCAAGACAAATGGTCCAATGTTCCAATGGTCCAATGTTCCAATGTTCCAATGGTCCTAGGAGCTATGTTGTCCGGGGGCTTCTCCCAAGACAAATGGTCCAATGTTCCAATGGTCCAATGTTCCAATGTTCCAATGGTCCTAGGAGCTATGTTGTCCGGGGGCTTCTCCCAAGACAAATGGTCCAATGTTCCAATGGTCCAATGTTCCAATGTTCCAATGTTCCAATGGTCCTAGGAGCTATGTTGTCCGGGGGCTTCTCCCAAGACAAATGGTCCAATGTTCCAATGGTCCAATGTTCCAATGTTCCAATGGTCCTAGGAGCTATGTTGTCCGGGGGCTTCTCCCAAGACAAATGGTCCAATGGTCCAATGGTCCAATGTTCCAATGTTCCAATGGTCCTAGGAGCTATGTTGTCCGGGGGCTTCTCCCAAGACAAATGGTCCAATGTTCCAATGGTCCAATGTTCCAATGTTCCAATGGTCCTAGGAGCTATGTTGTCCGGGGGCTTCTCCCAAGACAAATGGTCCAATGGTCCAATGTTCCAATGGTCCAATGTTCCAATGTTCCAATGTTCCAATGGTCCTAGGAGCTATGTTGTCCGGGGGCTTCTCCCAAGACAAATGGTCCAATGTTCCAATGGTCCAATGTTCCAATGTTCCAATGGTCCTAGGAGCTATGTTGTCCGGGGGCTTCTCCCAAGACAAATGGTCCAATGTTCCAATGGTCCAATGTTCCAATGTTCCAATGTTCCAATGGTCCTAGGCGCTATGTTGTCCGGGGGTTTCTCCCAAGACAAACACCTTATAGAGGTAGAGGAGTTGGCGTGTTCCAATGGTCCTAGGAGCTATGTTGTCCGGGGGCTTCTCCCAAGACAAACACCTTCTCAAGGTAGAGGAGTTGGCGTGTTCCAATGGTCCTGGAGCTATGTTGTCTGGGGGCTTCTCCCAAGACAAACACCTTCTCGAGGTAGAGGAGTTGGCGTGTTCCAATGGTCCTCGGAGCTATGTTGTCCGGGGGCTTCTCCCAAGACAAACACCTTATAGAGGTAGAGGAGTTGGTGTGTTCCAATGGTCCTCGGAGCTATGTTGTCCGGGGGCTTCTCCCAAGACAAACAGGTCCTGGGTGAGGGTTGAGAAAAAGAGCAGCTCAAAGACCTTTATGAAAAAGAAAAAAACAAGGACTCTGATTTCCCTCACCCGGACGCGAGTCACCGGGGCCCCCCTCTGGAGCCAGGTCTGGAGGTGCGCGAGTCACCGGGGCCCCCTTCTGGAGCCAGGTCTGGAGGTGTGCGAGTCACCAAGGCCCCCCTCTGGAGCCAGGTCCGGAGGTGCGCGAGTCACCAAGGCCCCCCCCCCTCTGGAGCCAGGTCTGGAGGTGCGCGAGTCACCAAGTCCCCCCTTCTGGAGCCAGGTCTGGAGGTGCGCGAGTCACCAAGGCCCCCCTTCTGGAGCCAGGTCTGGAGGTGCGCGAGTCACCGGGGCCCCCTTCTGGAGCCAGGTCCGGAGGTGCGCGAGTCACCAACGCCCCCCTTCTGGAGCCAGGTCCGGAGGTGCGCGAGTCACCAAGGTCCTCCTTCTGGAGCCAGGTCTGGAGGTGCGCGAGTCACCAAGGCCCCCCTTCTGGAGCCAGGTCCGGAGGTGGGGCTCGATGGTGAGCACTTTGTGGCCGGGCCTGTTCCCATGGGGTCCGGCCGGGCACAGCTGGAAGAGGCAACGTGGGAGCGGTCAGTGTGAGCTGGGTGGCAGCCAAAGGCAGGGCACTTGCAGATCCGATCCTCGGCTACATAAGCTAGCTCTTGGGACGTGGAACGTCACCTCGCTGGGAGGGCGGGGGTGGGGGGTGGCGGAGCCTGAGCTGGTGCATCAGGTAGAGCAGTTACGACTAGACATAGTCGGGCTCACTTCCAAGCACAGCAAGGGCTCTGGAACCAGTTCTCACGAGAGGGGCTGGACTCTCTTCCACGCTGGCGTTGTACGCAGTGAGAGGCAACAGGCTGGCGTGGCAATTCTTGTTGTCCCCCCCGCCCCCCTTTTCACACTCCTCAGCGTTCCCGGTAAGGTCCCATCAGGTGTACTGGAGAGGAGGCTACGCCGGATATTCGTACCTTGGATTCAGGAGGAGCAGTGTGGTTTCTTCTTGGTCGTGGAACTGTGGACCAGCTCTGTACTCTCGGCAGGATCCTTGAGGGTGCATGGGAGTTTGCCCAACCAGTCTACATGTGCTTTGTGGACTTTGATAAGGAATTTGACTGTCCCTTGGGAAGTCCTTTGGGGAGTGCTCAGAATATCTGATTGTGGCGATCCGCTCCCTGTATGATCAGTGTCAGAGCTTGGTCCGCATTGCCGGCAGTAAGTTGGACCCGTTTTCAGTGAGGGTTGGATTCCGCCAGGGCTGCCCTTTGTCACTGATTCTGTTCATAACTTTTATGGACAGAGGTTCTAGGCGCAGTCAGGGTGTTGAGGGGATCCTGTTGGTGGCTGCAGGATTAGGTCTCTGCTTTTTGCAGATGATGTGGTCCTGATGCCTTCATCTGGCCAGGATCTTCAGCTCTCACTGGATCGGTTCGCACCCGAAAGTGAAGCGACTGGGATGAGAATCAGCACCTCCAAGTCTGAGTTCTCGCCAGGAAAAGGGTGGAGTGCCATCTTAGGGTTGGGGAGGAGACCTTGCCCCAACTGGAGGAGTTCAAGTACTTCTGAGTCTTGTTCACGAGTGAGGGAAGAGTGGATCGGTGCGGCGTTTTCAGTAATGTGGCCGCTGTATTGATCCGTTGTGGTGAAGAAGGAGCTGAGCCGGAAGGCAAAGCTCTCAATTTACCGGTCGATCTACATTCCCATCCTCACCTATGGTCATGAGCTTTGGGTTAAGACCTTAACGACAAGATCACAGGTACAAGATCTACGTTCCCATCCTCACCTATGGTCATGAGCTTTGGGTTTAGACCTTAAGGACAAGATCACAGGTACAAGATCTACGTTCCCATCCTCACCTATGGTCATGAGCTTTGGGTTATGACCTTAAGGACAAGATCACAGGTACAAGATCTACGTTCCCATCCTCACCTATGGTCAGGAGGTTTGGGTTGTGACCTTCAGGACAAGATCACAGGTACAAGATCTACGTTCCCATCCTCACCTATGGTCAGGAGGTTTGGGTTGTGACCTTCAGGACAAGATCACGGGTACAAGCGTCCGAAATGAGTTTCCTCCGTCGGTTGGGGGTCTCTCCCTTAGAGATAGGGTGAGAAGCTCTGTCATCCGGGAGGAACTCAAAGTAAAGCCGCTGCTCCTCCACATGGAGAGGAGCCAGATGAGGTGGTTGGGGCATCTGGTCAGGATGCCACCCGAACGCCTCCCTAGGGAGGTGTTTAGGGCACGTCCGACTGGTAGGAGGCCACGGGGAAGACCCAGGACACGTTGGGAAGACAATGTCTCCGGCTGGCCTGGGAACGCCTCGGGATGGACAAAGTGGCTCGGGAGAACACTGTTCTTTTACTGTTATTTGTGTTCTTATTGTAATATTTTCTATTTTATTTCCATTTATACCCCCATTATTTACTTTTTACTTACTTTTTAAATTCTATCTCAATTCTGTTCACTGCTGCTGGAATTGTCATTTTGCTGAGGGAACTCTCCTGAAGGAATCAATAAAGTACTATATATCTATCTATCCATCCATCCATCTATCCATCTATCCATCCATCCATCTATCCATCTATCTATCCATCTATCCATCTATCCATCCATCCATCTATCCATCTATCCATCTATCTATCCATCCATCCATCTATCTATCTATCTATCTATCTATCTATCCATCTATCCATCCATCCATCCATCCATCCATCCATCCATCCATCCATCCATCCATCCATCTATCTATCTATCTAGCCATCCATCTATCTATCTATCTAGCCATCCATGTATATATACTGTATATGTATGTATATATATACTATAAAAATTTACATATATGTATGTATATGTGTATGTATGTGTATATATATATATATATATATATATGTATATATATGTATGTATGTATGTATGTATGTATGTATGTATGTATGTATGTATGTATGTATGTATGTATGTATGTATGTATGTATGTATGTATGTATGTATGTATGTATGTGTATGTATGTATGTATATATACATATATATATGTATATGTGTATTTATATAGGTATATGTATATATATGTGTATATATTTATATATATATATATGTATATATATGTATGTATATATATATACATACATATATATATGTGTATATATTGAATATATATATGTATATATAATATATTTTAATATCTATAGATATATCTATTTAGTATTAGATGGGTGGGAGTGGAGGCCACGCCCACTGAAAAGACCGGAAGTGTAGAATAGATTGGATGTTGTTACAAAATAAATCAACATGTGAATACAAAAAGCATTTTTAATTCCAAGTATTTTCTGGGAGAAGTGAAGCATATCTGACGCACACATTTGTTTTTATTAGTATTATTATTTTATATATCTAGTATTAGATGGGTGGGCTTGGCGGGAGTAGAGGCCACGCCCACTGAAAAGACCGGAAGTGTAGAAGAGACTGGAGCGCGGTGCCGCACGTGCACGCGCATCGTCCAGGACAGCTCGGTACGGTACCAGTCCGGTCCGGTAAAAAGAGGTTCGGCGGCGACATGGTGATGGTTGTTGTGCCGGCCTGGAAGCACCTTGCTCGGCCTGATGCTGCTCGGCTGTCCGGCTGAAGAAGGTGGGTGATCACGTGATGTGTGGCCGCCATTGTTGCGCTGCTTTCTTCCTTTCTTCTCACCTTTGTCACTACAACACTGCAGTACAATTAGCTAACGTCCCTCCACAGTGTTTGAGCTCTTTCTTTCTTCTCACCTTTGTCACTACAACACTGCAGTACAATTAGCTAACGTCCCTCCACAGTGTTTGAGCTCTTTCTTTCTTATCACCTTTGTCACTACAACACTGCAGTACAATTAGCTAACGTCCCTCCACAGTGTTTGAGCTCTTTCTTTCTTCTCACCTTTGTCACTACAACACTGCAGTACAATTAGCTAACGTCCCTCCACAGTGTTTTAGCTGTTTCTCTCTTCTCACCTTTGTCACTACAACACTGCAGTACAATTAGCTAACATCCCTCCACAGTGTTTGAGCTCTTTCTCTCTTCTCATCTTTGTCACTACAACACTGCAGTACAATTAGCTAACGTCCCTCCACAGTGTTTTAGCCGTTTCTCTCTTCTCACCTTTGTCACTACAACACTGCAGTACAATTAGCTAACGTCCCTCCACAGTGTTTGAGCTACTTCTCAACCACTCGTCTTGTCTCCATGGCCACAAACACAAGTAGCATCATCACTGGAGGAGCAGGATAACAGCAAGCTAGCACTCCTCAATGTAAACAAATGGCCGGGTCTATACAAACATCCACTGTAACGATACCAGGTGTATAGACGATACTACCACGATTACATCCATATTTTGTATTACCACTAAATCTTTACTCATTTTGTTATTGTTTATAAAGTCAGGAAGTACAACACCAGTACCTGAATTATGACCAATGTACCATCCTCAAACTACTTCTAATACACACGTTTGTAATACACACATTTGTATATGAAGTAATACACACATTTGTATATGAAGTAATACACACATTTGTATATCAATGGTTTAATGCTTACTTTGATGTTACAATAATATTTCATGTTTACTTTGATATTAGAATATTTCATGTTTACTTTGATATTACAATATTTCATGTTTACTTTGATATTAGAATATTTCATGTTTACTTTGATATTACAATATTTCATGTTTACTTTGATATTAGAATATTTCATGTTTACTTTGATATTAGAATATTTCATGTTTACTTTGATATTAGAATATTTCATGTTTACTTTGATATTAGAATATTTCATGTTTACTTTGATATTAGAATATTTCATGTTTACTTTGATATTACAATATTTCATGTTTACTTTGATATTAGAATATTTCATGTTTACTTTGATATTAGAATATTTCATGTTTACTTTGATATAGAGAATATTTCCATGGCAACGCAAGAGAAGACAATTCATGTCCAGCGACAAGATGAGTACACAAAGTACACAAAGACCCAAGCGGAATATCATCAAGAAAACATTTGTGAGTACTTTTTCCCCCCTATTCTTTACTACTGTAAATACTACTTTTAAGAGTATTCTTTAAATATACTTCATTAAATACTACTTTTAAAAGTATTCTCTAAATATACTTCATTAAATACTACTTTTAACAGTATTTTTGATTTATACTTTATTAAATACTACTTTTCACAGTATTCTTTAAATATACTTTATTAAATACTACTTTTAACAGTATTTTTGACATATACTTTATTAAATACTACTTTTAACAGTATTCTTTAAATATAGTTAATTAAATACTACTTTTAAAAGTATTTTCTAAATATACTTCATTAAATACTACTTTTAACAGTATTTTTGACATATACTTTATTAAATACTACTTTTCACAGTATTCTTTAAATATACTTTATTAAATACTACTTTTAAAAGTATTCCTTACATATACTTTAATAAATACTACTTTTCACAGTATTCTTGACATATATTTTATTAAATACTACTTTTAGCAGTATTATTGACGTATACTTTATTAAATACTACTTTTAACAGTATTCTGGACATATACTTTATTAAATACTATTAACAGTATTCTTGCCTTTTTACTTTATTAAATACTACTATTAACAGTATTCTTGACATATACTTTATCAAATACTACTTTTAGCAGTATTCTTGACATATACTTTATTAAATACTACTTTTAACAGTATTCTGGACATATACTTTATTAAATACTATTAACAGTATTCTTGCCTTTTTACTTTATTAAATACTACTATTAACAGTATTCTTGACATACTTTATTAAATACTACTATTAACAGTATTCTTGACATATACTTTATTAAATACTACTTTTAACAGTATACTTTACATATTATTTAGCAGATACTACTATTAACAGTGTTTTTACACATTCTTTACTAAATACTACTTTTAACAGTATTTTTTACATATTCTTTCCTAAATACTACTTTTAATAAACAGTATGTTTACATATTTTTTTTACTAAATACTATTTAACAGTATTTTTAAATATTCTGTTCTATACTGATATTTTAGAGTAAATAGTATTGTAGTATTTGTGTGACGTAATTAAAATAGTGATGTTATTGAAGTAGTATTTTCTGTGTATGTTGTACAGGACATGAGTGACAGTATTGCAGTAGTATGTTATTGAAGTAGTATTTTCTGTGTATGTGTACAGGACATGAGTGACAGTATTGCAGTAGTAGTATGTTATTGAAGTAGTATTTTCTGTGTATGTGTACAGGACATGAGTGACAGTATTGCAGTAGTATGTTATTGAAGTAGTATTTTGTGTGTATGTGTACAGGACATGAGTGACAGTATTGCAGTAGTATATTATTGAAGTAGTATTTTCTGTGTATGTTGTACAGGACATGAGTGACAGTATTGCAGTAGTATATTATTGAAGTAGTATTTTCTGTGTATGTTGTACAGGACATGAGTGACAGTATTGCAGTAGTAGTATATTATTGAAGTAGTATTTTGTGTGTATGTGTACAGGACATGAGTGACAGTATTGCAGTAGTAGTATGTTATTGAAGTAGTATTTTGTGTGTATGTGTACAGGACATGAGTGACAGTATTGCAGTAGTAGTATGTTATTGAAGTAGTATTTTGTGTGTATGTGTACAGGACATGAGTGACAGTATTGCAGTAGTAGTATGTTATTGAAGTAGTATTTTGTGTGTATGTGTACAGGACATGAGTGACAGTATTGCAGTAGTAGTATGTTATTGAAGTAGTATTTTGTGTGTATGTGTACAGGACATGAGTGACAGTATTGCAGTAGTAGTATGTTATTGAAGTAGTATTTTGTGTGTATGTGTACAGGACATGAGTGACAGTATTGCAGTAGTAGTATGTTATTGAAGTAGTATTTTGTGTGTATGTGTACAGGACATGAGTGACAGTATTGCAGTAGTAGTATGTTATTGAAGTAGTATTTTGTGTGTATGTGTACAGGACATGAGTGACAGTATTGCAGTAGTAGTATGTTATTGAAGTAGTATTTTGTGTGTATGTGTACAGGACATGAGTGACAGTATTGCAGTAGTAGTATGTTATTGAAGTAGTATTTTGTGTGTATGTGTACAGGACATGAGTGACAGTATTGCAGTAGTAGTATGTTATTGAAGTAGTATTTTGTGTGTATGTGTACAGGACATGAGTGACAGTATTGCAGTAGTAGTATGTTATTGAAGTAGTATTTTGTGTGTATGTGTACAGGACATGAGTGACAGTATTGCAGTAGTAGTATGTTATTGAAGTAGTATTTTGTGTGTATGTGTACAGGACATGAGTGACAGTATTGCAGTAGTAGTATGTTATTGAAGTAGTATTTTGTGTGTATGTGTACAGGACATGAGTGACAGTATTGCAGTAGTAGTATGTTATTGAAGTAGTATTTTGTGTGTATGTGTACAGGACATGAGTGACAGTATTGCAGTAGTAGTATGTTATTGAAGTAGTATTTTGTGTGTATGTGTACAGGACATGAGTGACAGTATTGCAGTAGTATGTTATTGAAGTAGTATTTTGTGTGTATGTGTACAGGACATGAGTGACAGTATTGCAGTAGTAGTATGTTATTGAAGTAGTATTTTGTGTGTATGTGTACAGGACATGAGTGACGGCATGCCGTGGTGTGAAGAGCGTCTGGTACGTAAAGTACTTTTCCTGTCGCTCAGAGAGTTCCGAGACGGGCGCCGTGCAGCACATGCACGCCCTGCACGTGCACGCCCTGCACGTGCACACTCTGCACGTGCACGCCCTGCGTGTGCACGGCGCACGCGTCAGAAGGCGGCTCAGCGAGTGTCTGACAGGCTGCAGAGGAAGAAGAAGATGCAAGCGGTACAACACAAGTACACCCAATCAGGTCCAGGTACACAACCATCAGGTCCAGGTACACAACCGTCAGGTCCAGGTACACAACCATCAGGTCCAGGTACACAACCATCAGGTCCAAGTACACAACCATCAGGTCCAAGTACACAACACTACACAAAGTGTGCACAACGTGTGCACACTTTGTGCAAGAAGTCCAGCAGGAAGTTACGCTCCCACAAGATGCACAAGTTGAAGTCCAAGTACACAACAAGTACACAAGTAAATACCAGGAGTACTGCAGCACAAAACTTTCTGGTTCCAGCCAGGACACGCTCCACTAAAGCCATGATAGGTGACAACTTCATCTCTTTATATCTATATATACTATCACCATATGTACTGTATATATACTATCACCATATGTACTGTATATATACTATCACCATATGTACTGTATATATACTATCACCATATGTACTGTATATACTATCACCATATGTACTGTATATATACTATCACCATATGTACTGTATATATACTATCACCATATGTACTGTATATACTATCACCATATGTACTGTATATACTCACCATATGTACTGTATATATACTATCACCATATGTATTGTATATACTCACCATATGTACTGTATATATACTATCACCATATGTACTGTATATATACTATCACCATATGTACTGTATATATACTATCACCATATGTACTGTAATATATACTATCACCATATATACTGTATATATACTATCACCATATGTACTGTATATATACTATCACCATATGTACTGTATATACTATCACCATATGTACTGTATATACTCACCATATGTACTGTATATATACTATCACCATATGTATTGTATATACTCACCATATGTACTGTATATATACTATCACCATATGTATTGTATATACTCACCATATGTACTGTATATATACTATCACCATATGTACTGTATATACTATCACCATATGTACTGTATATACTCACCATATGTACTGTATATACTCACCATATATACTGTATATACTCACCATATATACTGTAATATACTCACCATATGTACTGTTATATACTCACCATATGTACTGTTATATACTCACCATATGTACTGTATATACTCACCATATGTACTGTATATACTCACCATATGTACTGTATATATACTATCACCATATGTACTGTATATACTATCACCATATGTACTGTATATATACTATCACCATATGTATTGTATATACTCACCATATGTACTGTATATATACTATCACCATATGTACTGTATATATACTATCACCATATGTACTGTAATATATACTATCACCATATATACTGTATATATACTATCACCATATGTACTGTATATATACTATCACCATATGTACTGTATATACTATCACCATATGTACTGTATATACTCACCATATGTACTGTATATATACTATCACCATATGTATTGTATATACTCACCATATGTACTGTATATATACTATCACCATATGTATTGTATATACTCACCATATGTACTGTATATATACTATCACCATATGTACTGTATATACTCACCATATATACTGTATATACTCACCATATGTACTGTATATATACTATCACCATATGTACTGTATATACTATCACCATATGTACTGTATATATACTATCACCATATGTATTGTATATACTCACCATATGTACTGTATATATACTATCACCATATGTACTGTATATATACTATCACCATATGTACTGTAATATATACTATCACCATATATACTGTATATATACTATCACCATATGTACTGTATATATACTATCACCATATGTACTGTATATACTCACCATATGTACTGTATATATACTATCACCATATGTATTGTATATACTCACCATATGTACTGTATATATACTATCACCATATGTATTGTATATACTCACCATATGTACTGTATATATACTATCACCATATGTACTGTATATACTATCACCATATGTACTGTATATACTCACCATATATACTGTATATACTCACCATATATACTGTAATATACTCACCATATGTACTGTATATACTCACCATATGTACTGTATATACTCACCATATGTACTGTATATACTCACCATATATACTGTATATACTCACCATATATACTGTAATATACTCACCATATGTACTGTATATACTCACCATATATACTGTATATACTCACCATATATACTGTAATATACTCACCATATGTACTGTATATACTCACCATATGTACTGTATATACTCACCATATGTACTGTATATACTCACCATATGTACTGTATATATACTATCACCATATGTACTGTATATACTATCACCATATGTACTGTATATACTCACCATATGTACTGTATATATACTATCACCATATGTACTGTATATACTATCACCATATGTACTGTATATACTCACCATATGTACTGTATATATACTATCACCATATGTACTGTATATACTATCACCATATGTACTGTATATACTCACCATATGTACTGTATATATACTATCACCATATGTACTGTATATACTATCACCATATGTACTGTATATACTCACCATATGTACTGTATATACTCACCATATGTACTGTATATACTCACCATATATACTGTATATACTCACCATATGTACTGTAATATACTCACCATATGTACTGTATATACTCACCATATATACTGTATATACTCACCGTATGTACTGTATATACTCACCGTATGTACTGTATATACTCACCATATATACTGTATATACTCACCATATGTACTGTATATACTCACCATATGTACTGTATATACTCACCATATATACTGTATATACTCACCATATGTACTGTATATACTCACCATATGTACTGTATATATTCACCATATGTACTGTATATACTCACCATATGTACTGTATATACTCACCATATATACTGTAATATACTCACCATATGTACTGTATATACTCACCATATGTACTGTATATACTCACCATATATACTGTAATATACTCACCATATGTACTGTATATACTCACCATATGTACTGTATATACTCACCATATATACTGTATATACTCACCATATGTACTGTATATATACTATCACCATATGTACTGTATATACTCACCATATGTACTGTATATACTCACCATATGTACTGTATATATACTATCACCATATGTACTGTATATACTCTCACCATATGTACTGTATATACTCACCATATGTACTGTATATACTCACCATATGTACTGTATATACTCACCATATATACTGTAATATACTCACCATATGTACTGTATATACTCACCATATATACTGTAATATACTCACCATATGTACTGTATATACTCACCATATGTACTGTATATACTCACCATATGTACTGTATATACTCACCATATGTACTGTATATATACTATCACCATATGTACTGTATATACTATCACCATATGTACTGTATATACTCACCATATGTACTGTATATATACTATCACCATATGTACTGTATATACTATCACCATATGTACTGTATATACTCACCGTATGTACTGTATATACTCACCATATGTACTGTATATATACTATCACCATATGTACTGTATATACTATCACCATATGTACTGTATATACTCACCGTATGTACTGTATATACTCACCATATGTACTGTATATATACTCACCATATGTACTGTATATATACTATCACCATATGTACTGTATATACTATCACCATATGTACTGTATATACTCACCATATGTACTGTATATAATCACCATATGTACTGTATATACTCACCATGTGTACTGTATATACTCACCATATGTACTGTATATACTCACCATGTGTACTGTATATACTCACCATGTGTACTGTATATACTCACCATGTGTACTGTATATACTCACCATGTGTACTGTATATACTCACCATATGTACTGTATATACTCACCATATGTACTGTATATACTCACCATATGTACTGTATATACTCACCATGTGTACTGTATATACTCACCATGTGTACTGTATATACTCACCATGTGTACTGTATATACTCACCATATGTACTGTATATACTACGTACGTGTGTATATATATAGTATTGATAAGATGAGATCAATAAGTGACAGTTATTATTGATGTGTGTCAGGTTCCGTGTTGAATGGTGTCGGTCGACGTCGGCCATTGTTGTCTGGCGGTCCCAGCTGGAGCTGGTCTTTGCAGACACGCCCCCAGTGCCAGCACCCTGACCCTGATCCCAGGTCAGCCTTTTGACACCTGGACATTCACACATTCATGTTTCAGGGTTGGTGTGGACATTCACACATTCATGTTTCAGGGTTGGTGTGGACATTCACACATTCATGTTTCAGGGTTGGTGTGGACATTCACACATTCATGTTTCAGGGTTGGTGTGGACATTCACACATTCATGTTTCAGGGTTGGTGTGGACATTCACGCATTCACGTTCCGGGGTTGGTGTGGACATTCACACATTCATGTTTCAGGGTTGGTGTGGACATTCACGCATTCATGTTCCGGGTTTGGTGTGGACATTCACACATTCATGTTCCGGGGTTGGTGTGGACATTCACACATTCATGTTCCGGGGTTGGTGTGGACATTCACGCATTCATGTTCCGGGGTTGGTGTGGACATTCACGCATTCATGTTTCAGGGTTGGTGTGGACATTCACACATTCATGTTTCAGGGTTGGTGTGGACATTCACACATTCATGTTTCAGGGTTGGTGTGGACATTCACGCATTTATGTTCAGGGGTTGGTGTGGACATTCACGCATTCATGTTTCAGGGTTGGTGTGGACATTCACACATTCATGTTTCGGGGTTGGTGTGGACATTCACACATTCATGTTTCGGGGTTGGTGTGGACATTCATGTTTCGGGGTTGGTGTGGACATTCACACATTCATGTTCCGGGGTTGGTGTGGACATTCACGCATTCATGTTCCGGGGTTGGTGTGGACATTCACGCATTCATGTTCCGGGGTTGGTGTGGACATTCACGCATTCATGTTTCGGGGTTGGTGTGGACATTCACACATTCATGTTTCAGGGTTGGTGTGGACATTCACACATTCATGTTTCAGGGTTGGTGTGGACATTCACACATTTATGTTCAGGGGTTGGTGTGGACATTCACACATTCATGTTCCGGGGTTGGTGTGGACATTCACACATTCATGTTTCGGGGTTGGTGTGGACATTCACACATTCATGTTTCGGGGTTGGTGTGGACATTCACTCATTCATGTTTCGGGGTTGGTGTGGACATTCACACATTCATGTTTCGGGGTTGGTGTGGACATTCACACATTCATGTTTAGTCCACAATGTGATCCACTATGTTTGTGTCTTCTTTGTCCACAATGTGATCCACTATGTTTGTGTCTTCTTTAGTCCACAATGTGATCCACTATGTTTGTGTCTTCTTTAGTCCACAATGTGATCCACTATGTTTGTGTCTTCTTTGTCCACAATGTGATCCACTATGTTTGTGTCTTCTTTGTCCACAATGTGATCCACTATGTTTGTGTCTTCTTTAGTCCACAATGTGATCCACTATGTTTGTGTCTTCTTTAGTCCACAATGTGATCCACTATGTTTGTGTCTTCTTTAGTCCACAATGTGATCCACTATGTTTGTGTCTAATTTAGTCCACAATGTGATCCACTATGTTTGTGTCTTCTTTAGTCCACAATGTGATCCACTATGTTTGTCTTCTTTAGTCCACAATGTGATCCACTATGTTTGTGTCTTCTTTAGTCCACAATGTGATCCACCATGTTTGTCTTATTTAGTCCACAATGTGATCCACTATGTTTGTGTCTTCTTTAGTCCACAATGTGATCCACTATGTTTGTGTCTTCTTTAGTCCACAATGTGATCCACTATGTTTGTCTTCTTTAGTCCACAATGTGATCCACTATGTTTGTGTCTTCTTTAGTCCACAATGTGATCCACTATGTTTGTGTCTTATTTAGTCAACAATGTGATCCACTATGTTTGTGTCTTCTTTAGTCCACAATGTGATCCACTATGTTTGTCTTCTTTAGTCCACAATGTGATCCACTATGTTTGTGTCTTCTTTAGTCCACAATGTGATCCACTATGTTTGTGTCTTCTTTAGTCCACAATGTGATCCACTATGTTTGTGTCTTCTTTAGTCCACAATGTGATCCACTATGTTTGTGTCTTCTTTAGACCACAATGTGATCCACTATGTTTGTGTCTTCTTTAGTCCACAATGTGATCCACTATGTTTGTCTTATTTAGTCCACAATGTGATCCACTATGTTTGTGTCTTCTTTAGTCCACAATGTGATCCACTATGTTTGTGTCTTCTTTAGTCCACAATGTGATCCACTATGTTTGTCTTCTTTAGTCCACAATGTGATCCACTATGTTTGTGTCTTCTTTAGTCCACAATGTGATCCACTATGTTTGTGTCTTATTTAGTCCACAATGTGATCCACTATGTTTGTGTCTTCTTTAGTCCACAATGTGATCCACTATGTTTGTCTTCTTTAGTCCACAATGTGATCCACTATGTTTGTGTCTTCTTTAGTCCACAATGTGATCCACTATGTTTGTGTCTTCTTTAGTCCACAATGTGATCCACTATGTTTGTGTCTTCTTCAGTCCACAATGTGATCCACTATGTTTGTGTCTTCTTTAGTCCACAATGTGATCCACTATGTTTGTGTCTTCTTTAGTCCACAATGTGATCCACTATGTTTGTGTCTTCTTTAGTCCACAATGTGATCAACTATGTTTGTATCTTCTTTAATCCACAATGTGATCCACTATGTTTGTGTCTTCTTTAGTCCACAATGTGATCCACTATGTTTGTGTCTTCTTTAGTCCACAATGTGATCCACTATGTTTGTGTCTTCTTTAGTCCACAATGTGATCCACTATGTTTGTGTCTTCTTTAGTCCACAATGTGATCCACTATGTTTGTGTCTTCTTTAGTCCACAATGTGATCCACTATGTTTGTGTCTTCTTTAGTCCACAATGTGATCCACTATGTTTGTGTCTTCTTTAGTCCACAATGTGATCCACTATGTTTGTGTCTTATTTAGTCCACAATGTGATCCACTATGTTTGTGTCTTATTTAGTCCACAATGTGATCCACTATGTTTGTGTCTTCTTTAGTCCACAATGTGATCCACTATGTTTGTGTCTTCTTTAGTCCACAATGTGATCCACTATGTTTGTGTCTTCTTTAGTCCACAATGTGATCCACTATGTTTGTGTTTTCTTTAGTCCACAATGTGATCCACTATGTTTGTGTCTTCTTTAGTCCACAATGTGATCCACTATGTTTGTGTCTTCTTTGTCTACAATGTGATCCACTATGTTTGTGTCTTCTTTAGTCCACAATGTGATCCACTATGTTTGTCTTCTTTAGTCCACAATGTGATCCACTATGTTTGTGTCTTCTTTAGTCCACAATGTGATCCACTATGTTTGTGTCTTCTTTAGTCCACAATGTGATCCACTATGTTTGTGTCTTCTTTAGTCCACAATGTGATCCACTATGTTTGTCTTCTTTAGTCCACAATGTGATCCACTATGTTTGTGTCTTCTTTAGTCCACAATGTGATCCACTATGTTTGTGTCTTCTTTAGTCCACAATGTGATCCACTATGTTTGTGTCTTCTTTAGTCCACAATGTGATCCACTATGTTTGTGTCTTCTTTAGTCCACAATGTGATCCACTATGTTTGTGTCTTCTTTAGTCCACAATGTGATCCACTATGTTTGTGTCTTCTTTAGTCCACAATGTGATCCACTATGTTTGTCTTATTTAGTCCACAATGTGATCCACTATGTTTGTGTCTTCTTTAGTCCACAATGTGATCCACTATGTTTGTGTCTTCTTTAGTCCACAATGTGATCCACTATGTTTGTCTTCTTTAGTCCACAATGTGATCCACTATGTTTGTGTCTTCTTTAGTCCACAATGTGATCCACTATGTTTGTGTCTTATTTAGTCCACAATGTGATCCACTATGTTTGTGTCTTCTTTAGTCCACAATGTGATCCACTATGTTTGTCTTCTTTAGTCCACAATGTGATCCACTATGTTTGTGTCTTCTTTAGTCCACAATGTGATCCACTATGTTTGTGTCTTCTTTAGTCCACAATGTGATCCACTATGTTTGTGTCTTCTTTAGTCCACAATGTGATCCACTATGTTTGTGTCTTCTTCAGTCCACAATGTGATCCACTATGTTTGTGTCTTCTTTAGTCCACAATGTGATCCACTATGTTTGTGTCTTCTTTAGTCCACAATGTGATCCACTATGTTTGTGTCTTCTTTAGTCCACAATGTGATCCACTATGTTTGTGTCTTCTTTAGTCCACAATGTGATCCACTATGTTTGTGTCTTCTTTAGTCCACAATGTGATCCACTATGTTTGTGTCTTCTTTAGTCCACAATGTGATCCACTATGTTTGTGTCTTCTTTAGTCCACAATGTGATCCACTATGTTTGTGTCTTCTTTAGTCCACAATGTGATCCACTATGTTTGTGTCTTCTTTAGTCCACAATGTGATCCACTATGTTTGTGTCTTCTTTAGTCCACAATGTGATCCACTATGTTTGTGTCTTCTTTAGTCCACAATGTGATCCACTATGAAATTAAATTAATTAAAAAAAATGCAAGAAATGAAATAAATTAATTTAAAAAAGTACAAGTAATGAATTAATATTAAATTAAAAAAAGCCAAGTAATGAATTAAAAAAGTAAAAGTAATAAATGAATGAATAAAAAAAAAGTACAAGTATTACAATGAGAAGAATTACACGCTGATGAATGTTGTGGCCCTAGGGTAAAAACTACAACAATGACTTGTGTTGACATGAGTGTGTTTGTGCTTGTAGGCCAAAAGTGCAAGCACAGAGAAAGTTTGCCCAGTCTCCGCCCACTTCTCCATGTCCACTACAGAGGACGTCAACACGACACAACTTCACGCTTGTCAGCAGTTTGAGAAGATGTCCGCCCAAAACTGAAGACTTCTTGTCCTTCCTCTGTCTCAGAGGTACTACTACTTCATAAGTACTTCATACTACTACTACATCCCTACTGCACTTCAGTTTGCCCAACCAGTCTACATGTGCTTTGTGGACTTGGAGAAGGCATTGGACCGTGTCCCTTGGGAAGTCCTGTGGGGAGTGCTCAGAGAGTATGGGGTATGGGACTGTCTGATTGTGGTGGTCCACTCCCTGTATGATCAGTGTCAGAACTTGGTCCACTCCCTGTATGATCAGTGTCAGAACTTGGTCCACTCCCTGTATGATCAGTGTCAGAGCTTGGTCCGCATTGCTGGCTGTAAGTCGGACCAGTTTCCAGTGAGGGTTGGACTCCGCCAGTGCTGCCCTTTGTCACCGATTCTGTTCATAACTTTTATGGACAGAGGTTCTAGGCGCAGTCAAGGCGTTGAGGGGATGCGGTTTGATGGCTGCAGGATTAGGTCTCTACCTTTTGTAGAAGATGTGGTCCTGATGGCTTCATCTGGCCAGGATCTTCAGCTCTTACTGGATCGGTTCGCAGCCGAGTGTGAAGCAACTGGGATGAGAATCAGCACCTCAAAGTTTGAGTCCATAGTTCTCGCACGGAAAAGGGTGGAGTGCCATCTCCGGGTTGGGGAGGAGATCTTGCTCCAAGTGGAGGAGTTCAAGTACCTTGGGGTCATGTTCACGAGTGAGGGAAGAGTGGATCGTGAGATCGACAGGCGGATCGGTGCGGCGTCTGCAGTGATGCGGACCCTGTATCGATCCGTTGTGATGAAGAAGGAGCTTAGCCGGAAGGCAAAGCTCTCAATTTAGCGGTCGATCTACGTTCCCATCCTCATATGATCATGAGCTTTGGGTTATGACCGAAAGGACAAGATCACGGGTACAAGATCTACGTTCCTATCCTCACCTATGGTCATGATCTTTGGGTTAAAGGACAAGATCACGGGTACAAGATCTACGTTCCTATCCTCACCTATGGTCATGATCTTTGGGTTAAAGGACAAGATCACGGGTACAAGATCTACGTTCCTATCCTCACCTATGGTCATGATCTTTGGGTTAAAGGACAAGATCACGGGTACAAGATCTACGTTTATATCCTCACCTATGGTCATGATCTTTGGGTTATGACCGAAAGGACAAGATCACGGGTACAAGCGGCCGAAATGAGTTTCCTCCGCCGGGTGGCGGGTCTCTCCCTTAGAGATAGGGTGAGAAGCTCTCTTACCGGGAGGAGCTTAAAGTAAAACTGCTGCTCCTCCACATGGAGAAGAGCCAGATGAGGTGGTTGGGTCATCTGGTCAGGATGCCACCCGAACGCCTCCCTAGGGAGGTGTTTAGGACACGTCTCGACCGGTAGGAGGCCACTGGGAAGACCCAGGACACGTTGGAGAGACTATGTCTCCCAGCTGGCCTGGGAACGCCTCGGGATCCCCCGGGAGGAGCTGGACGAAGTGGCTGGGGAGAGGGAAGTCTGGGCTTCCCTGCTTGCGACCCCACCTGGGATAAGTGAAGAGGATGGATGGATGGACAGTCAATATCCAGACAACATGTTTTATAAGACCATGTAATATTCATTCAGTTATTATCCACTCATCATTATGTCTCCTCAGGTTCTGCAGCGTTGCCAAGAAACTTCTTGAAGGGCCGAGAGGACGCAGCAGTGAGACACGTTGCTTCGGTCTCTAAGCACAAACACTTGAAACTCTTTGGTAGGACGCTGTCTTTAATATTCATATTCTTTTTTATTATATCATTTCACATTCTCACAGTTATGATGCCAGCAGTGAGAGACGACGGGCTGGGGTGGCAATACTTGTTGCCCCGAGCCTGCACGTTGGAGTTGAACCCGTGGACTAACTTCCCTCCGCGTGGGGAGACAGGTCCTGACTGTTGTCAGTGCTTACGCAGCTCAGAGTACCCACCCTTTTGGATTCACTAGAGGGAGTACTGGAGAGTGCTCTCCCAAGTGATTCCCTTGTTCTACTGGGGGACTTTCAACACTCACGTTGGCAAAACCTGGAGAGGCGTGATTGGGAGGAACGGCCACCCGGATCTGAACCCGAGTGGTGTTTTGTTGTTGGACTTTAGTGCTGGTCACAGATTTCCCAAAATGTTTAAACAGAAGTGTGTCCATATGTGCACTTGGCACCAGGACACCCTGGGCCCCAGTCCCATGATCAACTTTGTGGTTATGCCATCGGGTTTGTGGACTCATGTTTTGGACACTCGGGTGAAGAGAGGGGCGGAGCTTTCTACCAATCACCACCTGGTTGTGAGTTGGCTCCGATGGTGGGGGAGGATGCCAGACACACCTGGCAGGCCCAAACGCATTGTGAGGGTCAGCTAGAAACGTCTACCATAGTCTCCTGTCAGAGTGTTTTTCGATTCCCACATCCAGAAGAACTTTGAACATGTCACAAGAGAGGCCCTGGTCATTGGGTCCGAGTAGACCATGTTCCAACACCTCTATTGTCCAGGCTGTGGTCGGTGCCTGTTGTGGTGGTAATTCCAGAACCTGCTGGGTGAGGGATGCCGTCAAGCTGAAGAAGGAGTCCTATGGGTCCTTTCGGCTCATGGGACTCCGGTCGCAGAGGAAAAACTCGGACATGGGAGGAGTTTGGGAAAGCCATGAAGGACGACTTCCGGACGGCTTCGAAGCGATTCTGGACCACCATCCACCACCTCAGGAGGGGGAAGCAGTGCACTGTCAACACCGTGTATGGTGGAGGTGGTGTGCTGCTACCCCCGCAACCCACCTGGATAAGTGGAAGAAGATGGACAAGCCCACCTGGATAAGTGGAAGAAGATGGACAAGCCCACCTGGATAAGTGGAAGAAGATGGACAAGCCCACCTGGATAAGTGGAAGAAGATGGACAAGCCCACCTGGATAAGTGGAAGAAGATGGACAAGCCCACCTGGATAAGTGGAAGAAGATGGACAAGCCCACCTGGATAAGTGGAAGAAGATGGACAAGCCCACCTGGGTAAGTGGAAGAAGATGGACAAGCCCACCTGGATAAGTGGAAGAAGATGGACAAGCCCACCTGGATAAGTGGAAGAAGATGGACAAGCCCACCTGGATAAGTGGAAGAAGATGGACAAGCCCACCTGGATAAGTGGAAGAAGATGGACAAGCCCACCTGGTTAAGTGGAAGAAGATGGACAAGCCCACCTGGATAAGTGGAAGAAGATGGACAAGCCCACCTGGATAAGTGGAAGAAGATGGACAAGCCCACCTGGATAAGTGGAAGAAGATGGATAAGCCCACCTGGATAAGTGGAAGAAGATGGACAAGCCCACCTGGATAAGTGGAAGAAGATGGACTTTGATCATGTTTCATATTCCCACACTTCAGTCATGTTGATACGGGTGTTGTTGATGCAGCGCAGGAGCTGGGAGGCGGGGCTTCTGCAGTGACGTGTTTGAGTGCCCGCGCACTGAGGAGGAGAGAGAGAGAGAGGAAGGATGAAGAACGCAGCAGGAAGAAGAAGATGGAGGAGGAAACAAGGAGACATTACCTGAGACCCAGACACCTGGCCATACAACTCAGGACCAAGAAAAAGGTTGGTCCCAAGTCATCATTGATTATCATTGATCATCATTTATCACCATGATCATTATTTATCAACATTAATCATCATTTATCATCATTGATCATCATTTATCATCATTTATCATCATTGATCATCATTTATCATCATTTATCATCATTGATCATCATTTATCACCATGATCATTATTTATCAACATTGATCATCATTTATCAACATTTATCAACATTAATCATCATTTATCATCATTGATCATCATTTATCATCATTGATCATCATTTATCATCATTGATCCCTAACCCTAACCCTCCGGGTACTCCGGCTCCCTCCCACCTCCAAAGACATGCACCTGGGGATAGGCCCCTCCCACCTCCAAAGACATGCACCTGGGGATAGGCCCCTCCCACCTCCAAAGACATGCACCTGGGGATAGGCCCCTCCCACCTCCAAAGACATGCACCTGATAGGTTGACTGTCAACACTAAATGGTCCCTAGTGTGTGAATGTTGTCTATCTGTGATGAAGTGGACACATTACACCAAACATTATTCATATTCATACACCAAACATTCATTCATACACCAAACATAATTCATATTCATACACCAAACATTCATATATATTTATACACCAAACGTTATTCATATTTGTCCACCAAACATTATTCATAGACCAAACATTAATTTTTGTCCACCAAACATTATTTATTTGTCCACCAAACATTATTCATATTCGTACACCAAACATTATTCATATTCATGCAACAAACATTATACATATTCATACACCAAACATTCAATCATATTTGTCCACCAAACATTATTCATATTAATACACCAAACATTATTCATATTCGTACACCAAACATTATTCATATTCATGCAACAAACATTATACATATTGATACACCAAACATTATTCATATTCATGCAACAAACATTATACATATTCATACACCAAACATTCAATCATCTTTATACACCAAACATTATTCATATTTATACACCAAACATTATTCATATTCATACACCAAACATTATTCATATTCATGCAACAAACATTATACATATTCATACACCAAACATTCAATCATATTTATACACCAAACATTATTCATATTTATACACCAAACATTATTCATATTCATACACCAAACATGCATGAATTCATACATACACCAAACACTCAATCATACTTGTCCACCCAACATTATTCATATACCAAACATTATTCATACTTGTCCACCAAAAATTATTCATATTCGTACACCAAACATTATTCATATTCATACACCAAACATTCAATCATATTCATACACCAAACATTCATACACCAAACATTATTCATGTATTTCCACCAAACATTATTCATATTTGTCCACCAAACATTATTCATAGACCAAACATTCATTTTTGTCCACCAAACATTATTCATATTCATGCAACAAACATTATACATATTCATACACCAAACATTCAATATTTGTCCACCAAACATTATTCATATTAATATACCAAACATTATTCATATTCGTACACCAAACATTATTTATATTCGTACACCAAACATTATTCATATTCATGCAACAAACATTATACATATTGATACACCAAACATTATTCATGTGTCCACCAAACATTATTCATATTCATGCAACAAACATTATACATATTCATACACCAAACATTCAATCATATTTATACACAAAACATTATTCATATTTATACACCAAACATTATTCATATTTACACACCAAACATTATTTATACACCAAACATTCATATTCATACACCAAACATGCATGAATTCATACATACACCAAACACTCAATCATACTTGTCCACCCAACATTATTCATATACCAAACATTATTCATACTTGTCCACCAAAAATTATTCATATTCGTACACCAAACATTATTCATATTCATACACCAAACATTCAATCATATTCATACACCAAACATTATTCATGTATTTCCACCAAACATTATTCATATTTGTCCACCAAACATTATTCATAGACCAAACATTCATTTTTGTCCACCAAACATTATTCATATTCGAACACCAAACATTATTCATATTCATGCAACAAACATTATAAAACATTCAATATTTGTCCACCAAACATTATTCATATTCGTACACCAAACATTATTCATATTCGTACACAAAACATTATTCATATTCATGCAACAAACATTATACATATTGATACACCAAACATTATTCATATTTGTCCACCAAACATTATTCATATTCATGCAACAAACATTATACATATTCATACACCAAACATTCAATCATATTTATACACCAAACATTATTCATATTTATACACCAAACATTATTCATATTCATACACCAAACATGCATGAATTCATACATACACCGAACACTCAATCATACTTGTCCACCCAACATTATTCATACACCAAACATTATTCATACTTGTCCACCAAAAATTATTCATATTCATACACCAAACATTATTCATGTATTTCCACCAAACATTATTCATATTTGTCCACCAAACATTATTCATAGACCAAACATTCATTTTTGTCCACAAAACATTATTCATATTCGAACACCAAACATTATTCATATTCATGCAACAAACATTATACATATTCATACACCAAACATTCAATATTTGTCCACCAAACATTATTCATATTAATACACCAAACATTATTCATATTCGTACACCAAACATTATTCATATTCATGCAACAAACATTATACATATTGATACACCAAACATTATTCATATTTGTCCACCAAACATTATTCATATTCATGAAACAAACATACATATTCATACACCAAACATTATTCATATTTATACACCAAACATTATTCCTATTTACACACCAAACATTATTTATACACCAAACATGATTCATATTCATGCAACAAACATTATACATATTCATACACCAAACATTCAATCATATTTATACACCAAACATTATTCATATTTATACACCAAACATTATTCATATTCATACACCAAACATGCATGAATTCATACATACACCAAACACTCAATCATACTTGTCCACCCAACATTATTCATATACCAAACATTATTCATACTTGTCCACCAAAAATTATTCATATTCGTACACCAAACATTATTCATACACCAAACATTCAATCATATTCATACACCAAACATTATTCATGTATTTCCACCAAACATTATTCATATTTGTCCACCAAACATTATTCATAGACCAAACATTCATTTTTGTCCACCAAACATTATTCATATTCGAACACCAAACATTATTCATATTCATGCAACAAACATTATAAAACATTCAATATTTGTCCACCAAACATTATTCATATTAATACACCAAACATTATTCATATTCGTACACCAAACATTATTCATATTCGTACACCAAACAGTATTCATATTCATGCAACAAACATTATACATATTGATACACCAAGCATTATTCATATTTGTCCACCAAACATTATTCATATTCGTACACCAAACATGACTCATATTTGTCCACCAAATATTATTCATATTCGTACACCAAACATTATTCTTTTTTGACCACCAAACATTATTCGTATTTGACCACCAAACATGACTCATATTTGTCCACCAAACTTTATTCATATTCGTACACCAAACATTATTATTTTTTGACCACCAAACATTATTCATATTTGACCACCAAACGTTATTCATATTTGACCACCAAACGTTATTCAAAAACCCTGAAGATACGTAAGACCGAGATAGGCTGCCTAGGGAAACCCGTGGTGCAACGCACAGTGCCAGTACCTCGTACGGCACCTGATGAGACGGAGGAGGATCCAGACCCGGACACTCCCCACAGTGCCCAGAACCTCCAAGCACCACCGGCGCAGCCCCAGGGCAGACCGTCGGAGGGGGGACGTGTGGCGTGGAGCGCTGCCTGGACACAAGTCGAGGGACGGATCACCCTCGGCTGGGTCCCGGGTGAGGGTGTTTGATTATGACCCGAAACACCCTATGACCCCGGGAGAATCAATGATGATGTGTCCAGGTTGCACCGTGAGGTGTATTATTATACATTTGTACACCAAACGTTATTCACATTCATAAACCAAACATTATTCATATTTGGCCACCAAACATGATTCATATTTGACCACCAAACGTTATTCACATTCATAAACCAAACATTATTCATATTTGGCCACCAAACATTATTCATATTTGGCCACCAAACATTATTCATATTTGACCACCAAACATTATTCATATTTGACCACCAAACATTATTCATATTTGACCACCAAACTTTATTTATATTCATAAACCAAACATTATTCATATTCGTACACCAAACATTATTCTTTTTTGACCACCAAACATTATTCATATTTGACCACCAAACATTATTCATATTTGTACACCAAACGTTATTCATATTCATAAACCAAACATTATTCATATTTGACCACCAAACATTATTCATATTTGACCACCAAACATTATTCATATTTGGCCGCCAAACATTATTCATATTTGACCACCAAACTTTATTTATATTCATAAACAAAACATTATTCATATTCGTACACCAAACATTATTCTTTTTTGACCACCAAACATTATTCATATGTGACCACCAAACATTATTCATATTTGTACACCAAACGTTATTCATATTCATAAACCAAACATTATTCATATTTGACCACCAAACATTATTCATATTTGACCACCAAACGTTATTCACATTCATAAACCAAACGTTATTCATATTTGGCCACCAAACATTATTCATATTTGACCACCAAACGTTATTCACATTCATAAACCAAACATTATTCATATTTGGCCACCAAACATTATTCATATTTGACCACCAAACGTTATTCACATTCATAAACCAAACATTATTCATATTTGGCCACCAAACATTATTCATATTTTACCACCAAACATTATTCATATTTGACCACCAAACATTATTCATATTTGGCCACCAAACATTATTCATATTTGGCCACCAAACATTATTCATATTTGACCACCAAACATTATTCATATTTGACCACCAAACGTTATTCACATTCATAAACCAAACATTATTCATATTTGGCCACCAAACATTATTCATATTTGACCACCAAACATTATTCATATTTGGCCACCAAACATTATTCATATTTGACCACCAAACATTATTCATATTTGACCACCAAACGTTATTCACATTCATGAACCAAACATTATTCATATTTGGCCACCAAACATTATTCATATTTGACCACCAAACGTTATTCACATTCATAAACCAAACGTTATTCATATTTGGCCACCAAACATTATTCATATTTCACCACCAAACTTTATTTATATTCATAAACCAAACATTATTCATATTCGTACACCAAACATTATTCTTTTTTGACCACCAAACATTATTCCTATTTGTACACCAAACGTTATTCATATTCATAAACCAAACATTATTCATATTTGACCACCAAACATTATTCATATCTGACCACCAAACATTATTCATATTTGACCACCAAACGTTATTCACATTCATAAACCAAACATTATTCATATTTGGCCACCAAACATTATTCATATTTGGCCACCAAACGTTATTCACATTCATAAACCAAACATTATTCATATTTGGCCACCAAACATTATTCATATTTGACCACCAAACATTATTCATATTTGTCCACCAAACATTATTCATATTTGGCCACCAAACATTATTCATATTTGACCACCAAACGTTATTCACATTCATAAACCAAACATTATTCATATTTGGCCACCAAACATTATTCATATTTGGCCACCAAACATTATTCATATTTGTACACCAAACGTTATTCATATTCATAAACCAAACATTATTCATATTTGACCACCAAACATTATTCATATTTGACCACCAAACGTTATTCACATTCATAAACCAAACGTTATTCATATTTGGCCACCAAACATTCATATTTGACCACCAAACGTTATTCACATTCATAAACCAAACATTATTCATATTTGGCCACCAAACATTATTCATATTTGACCACCAAACGTTATTCACATTCATAAACCAAACATTATTCATATTTGGCCACCAAACATTATTCATATTTGACCACCAAACATTATTCATATTTGACCACCAAACATTATTCATATTTGGCCACCAAACATTATTCATATTTGACCACCAAACATTATTCATATTTGGCCACCAAACATTATTCATATTTGACCACCAAACATTATTCATATTTGACCACCAAACGTTATTCACATTCATAAACCAAACATTATTCATATTTGGCCACCAAACATTATTCATATTTGACCACCAAACGTTATTCACATTCATAAACCAAACGTTATTCATATTTGGCCACCAAACATTATTCATATTTGACCACCAAACTTTATTTATATTCATAAACCAAACATTATTCATATTCGTACACCAAACATTATTCTTTTTTGACCACCAAACATTATTCATATTTGTACACCAAACGTTATTCATATTCATAAACCAAACATTATTCATATTTGACCACCAAACATTATTCATATCTGACCACCAAACATTATTCATATTTGACCACCAAACGTTATTCACATTCATAAACCAAACATTATTCATATTTGACCACCAAACATTATTCATATTTGACCACCAAACGTTATTCACATTCATAAACCAAACATTATTCATATTTGGCCACCAAACATTATTCATATTTGACCACCAAACGTTATTCACATTCATAAACCAAACGTTATTCATATTTGGCCACCAAACATTATTCATATTTGACCACCAAACTTTATTTATATTCATAAACCAAACATTATTCATATTCGTACACCAAACATTATTCTTTTTTGACCACCAAACATTATTCATATTTGTACACCAAACGTTATTCATATTCATAAACCAAACATTATTCATATTTGACCACCAAACATTATTCATATCTGACCACCAAACATTATTCATATTTGACCACCAAACGTTATTCACATTCATAAACCAAACATTATTCATATTTGGCCACCAAACATTATTCATATTTGGCCACCAAACGTTATTCACATTCATAAACCAAACATTATTCATATTTGGCCACCAAACATTATTCATATTTGACCACCAAACATTATTCATATTTTTCCACCAAACATTATTCATATTTGGCCACCAAACATTATTCATATTTGACCACCAAACTTTATTTATATTCGTAAACCAAATATTATTCATATTCGTACACCAAACATTATTCTTTTTTGACCACCAAACATTATTCATATTTGACCACCAAACATTATTCATATTTGTACACCAAACGTTATTCATATTCATAAACCAAACATTATTCTTTTTTGACCACCAAACATTATTCATATTTGACCACCAAACATTATTCATATTTGACCACCAAACTTTATTCATATTCATAAACCAAACATTATTCATATTCGTACACCAAACATTATTCTTTTTTGACCACCAAACTTTATTCATATTCATAAACCAAACATTATTCATATTTGACCACCAAACATTATTCTTTTTTGACCACCAAACATTATTCATATTTGACCACCAAACATTATTCATATTTGTACACCAAACGTTATTCACATTCATAAACCAAACGTTATTCATATTTGGCCACCAAACATTATTCATATTTGACCACCAAACGTTATTCACATTCATAAACCAAACATTATTCATATTTGGCCACCAAACATTATTCATATTTGACCACCAAACGTTATTCACATTCATAAACCAAACATTATTCATATTTGGCCACCAAACATTATTCATATTTGACCACCAAACATTATTCATATTTGACCACCAAACATTATTCATATTTGGCCACCAAACATTATTCATATTTGACCACCAAACATTATTCATATTTGGCCACCAAACATTATTCATATTTGACCACCAAACATTATTCATATTTGACCACCAAACGTTATTCACATTCATAAACCAAACATTATTCATATTTGGCCACCAAACATTATTCATATTTGACCACCAAACGTTATTCACATTCATAAACCAAACATTATTCATATTTGGCCACCAAACATTATTCATATTTGACCACCAAACTTTATTTATATTCATAAACCAAACATTATTCATATTCGTACACCAAACATTATTCTTTTTTGACCACCAAACATTATTCATATTTGTACACCAAACGTTATTCATATTCATAAACCAAACATTATTCATATTTGACCACCAAACATTATTCATATCTGACCACCAAACATTATTCATATTTGACCACCAAACGTTATTCACATTCATAAACCAAACATTATTCATATTTGGCCACCAAACATTATTCATATTTGGCCACCAAACATTATTCATATTTGGCCACCAAACGTTATTCACATTCATAAACCAAACATTATTCATATTTGGCCACCAAACATTATTCATATTTGACCACCAAACATTATTCATATTTGTCCACCAAACATTATTCATATTTGGCCACCAAACATTATTCATATTTGACCACCAAACTTTATTTATATTCGTAAACCAAATATTATTCATATTCGTACACCAAACATTATTCTTTTTTGACCACCAAACATTATTCATATTTGACCACCAAACATTATTCATATTTGTACCCCAAACGTTATTCATATTCATAAACCAAACATTACTCTTTTTTTACCACCAAACATTATTCATATTTGACCACCAAACATTGTTCATATTTGACCACCAAACTTTATTCATATTCATAAACCAAACATTATTCATATTCGTACACCAAACATTATTCTTTTTTGACCACCAAACTTTATTCATATTCATAAACCAAACATTATTCATATTTGACCACCAAACATTATTCTTTTTTGACCACCAAACATTATTCATATTTGACCACCAAACATTATTCATATTTGTACACCAAACGTTATTCATATTCATAAACCAAACATTCTTTTTTGACCGCCAAACATTATTCATATTTCACCACCAAACTTTATTCATATTCATACACCAAACAAGTTGGCCAAAGTGTCCTGCCCAAGGACACAAGGTCAGTTACTCGGATGGTGGAAGCTGGAATCGAACCTGGAACCCTCAAGTTTGTGTATCTTTGTCGGTGTTAGTAGATCAAGAACTCCACAAAAAGTAGACCGAGAAAAAGACACAAGTTGTGTTCAGAGACCATCAAGTCTTAGTCCGGAGTCCCCACTGAGTGTGTGACGCTTGGGACTTGAAGTGGTCCCGCATTAAAAACTGAGTGGACCCAGAAACTGTTGAAATGTTCCGTTTCAGGGCATTGCTGTGACTAGTTTTCTCCAACAGTGTTTTTCAAACATCTTCCTGTGTCCCAGGTCACCAAGGGGGTCAGACTGACGGAACCAAGGGCCTCCTTTGTCAGGTCGGTTGCAGCCCTGAAGCCCAAGACCGGGCCTGGCGGCCAGCCGGCGTCCGGGCCCAGCAATAAGCGTCAAAGTGGAGGCCGATTACGGGACTCTGACAGCAGCCAACACTCCCAGCCTAGCAACCAGCAGCTGCCTCACAATCAACACCTGAACCTTTCCAAGTTCAACAGAAAGAATCTCAGAACTTTTCAGAACTCAGGAAAAAAATCAGTTCAGATGACGACTCACCTCGCTCCTCCCACTGAGACCAGCGGGGTAATGAGATTGTCCCGCAGAAGAAGAGGTCTTCCTCCTGACACCAGCCCGACTCCAATCAATCATTTTCCTACAGACAATCCTGTGAGAGGGAAAAGGAAGTACAGAACACCTCAGTCCGCTGAGGACCTACAACTGGACATGGACTGCTGTAATGGCGACACCCTCGTAAAGGAGGCTAGCTGCAACCAAGATGCTAACGTGAACCGTGTCAATGCACACACCCGTGGCTGTGGAGCGCTGACACCGGCAAAGAACGCTTCTTTTACCCAGGATAATAGGGTGGATGTTGGAATCGGACAGTTGGACCCGGCAAACATCAAGGATAAGTCTGAACTGGGCGAGATTATCTACAGACACATGCGGGAAAAAGAGCTACGGAAGAACCCGACCGCTTCACCTTCCACCTCCAGGACTTCTGTTTCCAATACTGTTGCTGCTGTTCCTCAAGCTTCCACCAACTTGGCGGCATCGGCCAAAGTCCGCAACCTTCCACCAGCCAGCACTTCCGTCATGCACAACAATCCTAACGCTACTGAAGAAGACAAGTTGACCTCACCAGCCAGCAGCTGCTCTGTGGACACTTCCAAGGGCGGCGCTAAACACTCCAGGCAGAATAGAAGCTGCAGTCGCACTTCCAAGGGCGGAGCTACAGACTCCAGACAGAATAAAAGCCTTGGTCGCACTTCCGAGGGCGGAGCTAAAGACTCCAGGCAGAATAGAAGCTATAGTCGCACTTCCAAGGGCGGAGCTACAGACTCCAGAAAGAATAGAAGTTACACCCGCACTTCCAAGGGCTCTACAAAACCTCTTCAGCGGACCAAGTCTACTACCTCAACCATGACAACCAGGAGCAGCCCGAGAGTTCTACTTAAGCGCTAAAAATCACCTGAGCCATGTCTTAACTTGTTTACACGTTGACTGTTTGCTGTATTAAGATGTCACAACATGAGGAACACCTGACAAACTAGTGAGTTCCATTTCTAGATCGGCACCAGGAATTCCTTTTTTACAAAGATATTTTAATACGTGAACAACATCAACAAACTAGGAAAGCAGTGGGAAGGTGCAGACCTACGCCAGGTAAAAAAAAAGTCCTGAGTCCAGACGTCGATCTGGATTATCCCCAAAATGTAGTTTTCTTCTCATTTCTAAAGGCAACTTTCTGGCTTTAAGAAACAGCAAAATAAACTGTGGTAGTCCGTAACAGATTCAGTTTTAGATCAAGCAGAGTGGAAAATATGGACTCACTCTGAAAAACAATGATGGTTCGTTCGAGACCAGGAAAAAACCCTCACGCAAAGTACATATACATCGAGATCTGCAAAGAGGGGATAGGGGGCGCTGCTCTGTGAGGTGTGTAAGGTGTGGCATGTGGGGGCGTTGGGTACGTTTCTCTGTTCCGCGACCTCGGTGCTGTCGCAAACACGGCCAGTCAGTCCAACCAAAGTCGACAAAGAAGTGTGTGTCCGTGAGAGACGGGGAAGGGATTAGTTGTACTGTCCTCTGGGGGGAGTCTCCAACAAGCACCTCGCCAGGTTTGAGTGCCCACGGCTCTGCCCGCATCCTTCAATCTTTTGTGGCGGCATCTTCTAATTTGTCGATACACTCGCTCCAGTCAGCAGATGTCCTGTTATCATGAGTACGAGGTGGGTATCTTCACTCAAAGGGTCTTCTGGCACGCGGTACTCTGCTTCTCCCAAGAAGTCCATCGTGAGTCCAACTGTTCCGTCAGGACAGGCAGGTTCCCCAGAACCCAAGATTGTGTCAATTTGGTTGAGAAACAAGTTGATCAGTTCCATTGTTTCGACTTTGAAGAGTGTTCCAGTCCAGGCCTTGTGGGAAGAGGTTCAGAGTGGAGTCCTGCCTGGCCACCACCTCTCCCTCTCTCTTTGCAGGTCCCACACCTGCCTCTGGTTTGGCCTAATCAGCTGGAGTGGATCTCAGCCGGGCGCCCCAGGACCTCAGGCCCTGCTCAGCTCGTGATTGGCACAGTTGTGGGCTTTGGTCATGGTTGTGCTCACTTTTGTCATAGGAAATATTCTTATGTGCACATTTGAACTTCAGTTTGGACTCCCTTGTGTTGTCGCCAGCTGTGACACAGAGCAGTCCAGGAGAAGGTGAAGACCAGACCAGAAGCCAGCAGGAGGGCCGTGGGCCAGAGAGAAAGGGCGTTTTTTGTTTTCTTGGAAGTTTTCTGATGTTGTCCTTGGTTTGCCTTTTACCAGCGTCTGTTTGTACTTGCTCCACAACCCACCTTCTTCAACAACTTCTCTGTTGTG
>NC_084741.1:9660419-9667919 GCF_033978785.1 Entelurus aequoreus | reverse complement strand
GACGCGGAAGTTATCAACAACAAGATCACGTGTTAGCGTATACAATATTGAGAGATTTGATGGCTACATGTATTGTTTAAGTACAACAAAGGAGAGTTTAAACAGAGAAGGGGGAGGTGGCAAAATAACATAATAAGGAAAGTAATACCAAGATTACGGGTCAATAACAATGGAATGTCCGGCAAAAAACCCCAAAAGAAAGCAGACTGACCCCTAGTGGCCTGGTCCTTGTAAGTTGTAGACTTATGAAGGCGCAGTACAGCAGGCGAATAATGTACAAAATATATGTCTTTGTATTGAAAAGTCTTGCAGACAGCATTTTGCGACTGAAAAGTTGATTAAATGGCAACATGAAAATTATAGGGTTTATTGGTCTTTAAAAACCCAACTGTTAAGTGCAAATTTAAACGAAACGGGTTTTCGAAAATAGCTAGCTAGGCTATAGACTATATAGTATATACCGCATGTTATTTTTGTACAACAACAACTTCAGCTGTCGAACGTTATAAGGTATAAATTCAACAAGTACAACATTAGCATGGACGTATAGCCAAGTTGTGGTTAAGAAGGTGGATTTTTGTTCCTTGTATTTACCAGAAACAAAGTGATCCGAACACACGACCCGGGACTTTGGGGGACTCCAGTGAGAACTGTCCTCGTTTTCCCGGTGTAAAGCTGCGAGCCATTTGTCTCGTCTCTGTGGGCTTTTATCACGCTTTGGCAGAACAAAATACAACCTTTGTTTTCCCTGTTTCCAGTTGTGGTTAGCACAACCAAAAACAACACCGTTTTTCGGCATTTTGGAGGCAGAATGACGGGTTTAACCAGCGTAGGTCGACAGGTTAAAGAGTAATGGCGACGGTTTGTTTTCAACGCCAGTCTGGTTGCTATGGCTCCAAGAACCCGTATGTAGCTCAGTTGCCCGGATGTCGACCCTCACCTTTACTCCACATTAAAGGCCTACTAAAAGCCACTACTACCGACCACGCAGTCTGATAGTTGCTGTACTCACAAAGCTGTACTCACGCTAGCACGTCTGCTATCCAACTCAAAGTCCTCCTAGTTGTGTTGCTGCAGCCAGCCGCTAATACACCGATCCCACCTACAGCTTTCTTCTTTGCTGTCTCCATTGTTCATTAAACAAATTGCAAAAGATTCACCAACACAGATGTCCAGAATACTGTGGAATTTTGCCATGAAAACAGACGACTTAATAGCTGGCCACAATGCTGTCCCAATATGTCCGCACAATCCGTGACGTCACGCACAAACGTCATCATACCGAGACGTTTTCAGCCAGATATTTAGCGGGAAATGTAAAATGTCACTTTCTAAGTTAACCCGGCCGTATTGGCATGTGTTGCAAAGTTAAGATGTCATCATTGATATATAAACTATCAGACTGTGTGGTCGCTAGTAGTGGCTTTCAGTAGGCCTTTAAACTTGTCACTTGTCATGCTTATTTATTTACTTGTCATGCTTATTTATTTACTTGTCATGCTTATTTATTTACTTGTCATGCTTATTTATTTACTGCCTACTTTCTCTCAATCTCTGCCGTCTTTTCACGGACCCGTGTGACAGACATTTGACATCTAGGCAATGACGTAACCGTATGATCATTATAGGCATGTGGCGATATGCCAGCTAGCGATCAGCGCGCCAGCTAGCGGTCAGCATGTATGCTGCTTTTCCAGGAAATGAGCAGTATTAGCGAGTTTACCCAAATGCTGATATCCTTAACACTGTTGATCATTAACACTGTTGATCATTAACACTGTTGATCATTAACACTGTTTATCATTAACACTGTTTATCATTAACACTGTTTGGCATGGCGTAGTGGGTAGAGCGCCCGTGTCAGAAACCTGAGGGTTGCAGGTTCGCTCCCCGCCTCTTACCATGCCGTTGTGTCCTTGGGCAGGACACTTCACCCTTGCCCCCGGTGCCGCTCACACCGGTGAATGAATGTTGAATGAATGATAGGTGGTGGTCGGAGGGGCCGTAGGCGCAAATCGGCAGCCACGCTTCCGTCAGTCTACCCCAGGGCAGCTGTGGCTACGAAAGTAGCTTACCACCACCACGTGTGAATGAATGATGGGTTTTTAACATGTAAAAGCGACTTTGGGTACGTAGAAAAGCGCTATATAAATCCCAGGTATTATCATTAACACTGTTGATCATTAACACTGTTGATCATTAACACTGATTATCATTAACAGTGTTTATTATTAGATGTCTGCAGGAATTCCATCTGCACCAGGTGCCTTTCCAGGAGTTGCCTTACCTGCTGGTAGTCATGTTTCCTTTTGCGGCTGATCTTGTCATCAATCAATGTTTACTTATATAGCCCTAAATAAGGTGATGCTTGCGTAGCTTGTTGATTAGCCTCTGAATGTGGAACCAATCACGGTGTTTCCTCCCCACGAAACCAAGGGTATCAGCTGTAGACGGCCTCTGGGAAGGACTTCCATTCCTCTTCCAAGCTGCAGTATGTCAGACATGGACTTCTGAAGGCTCTGCTGCAACGCTTCCATGTTGGGGGTTAGCCGGTCGAGTTTCCTGAAGTGCTTGATCTTAGCCGTTTTCCTTTTCCAGGGCTAGCTGTATGGTCATCTTGCTCTGAAGCCTGTGATGATCGGACCAGTAGTCTGTAATGTGAACATCCCACTGGTCTCTCCGGCGCACTATAGCATAGTCTGGCATGTGCCACTGCCTTGATCCAGGATGCACCCACGTGTTCTTGTACTTGTCCGCTTCCTGGAAAGTGGTGTTGGTGATGGAAAGTTCTTACTGAGCACACAGCAATGGCCGCATCAGTCCATTGGAGTTGCACTTGCCAGTCCCATGGCGCCCTAAGATGTTCGGCCAGGAGGTGTAGTCCGTTCCAACTTGTGCATTCAAATCTCCAAGGACCATAAGCTTGTCCTTGCTGTTGACTTCTAAGAGAACTCGGTTCAGGTCCTCATAGAAGGCTTCTTTGATGTGGTCAGGGTTTGTCATGGTGGGAGCTAGGCGCTGATGACCTTTAGTGAGGCTGAGACGCAGGGTCATCCATGAGGTAGGCTGCCTAAGCTGTCTTGCAAGCCTGGTGCGAATACCAAATCCAACGCCGGAGGTTCTCGGGGCGTCTTCAGAAGGTGTAACCTCCAGGAACTTCCTCGAGCAGGGTTTCCCCAGCGAATCTTGTTTCACTCAGGGCTGCTTTTTCAATCTAGTACTGGCCGAGCAACCTGGCAATGCTCTGGTCATTCTGGCAGAGTCTGTACATTCCATGCCCAGAGGGTAGTGGCTTCGTTTCGTTACGGACACACCTCATTAGGAACTGCTAACACGGACACACGTCATTAGGAACTGCTAACATGGACACACCTCATTAGGAACTGCTAACACGGACACACGTCATTAGGAACTGCTAACACGGACACACCTCATTAGGAACTGCTAACACGGACACACGTCATTAGGAACTGCTAACACGGACACACGTCATTAGGAACTGCTAACATGGACACACCTCATTAGGAACTGCTAACACGGACACACCTCATTAGGAACTGCTAACACGGACACACGTCATTAGGAACTGCTAACACGGACACACGTCATTAGGAACTGCTAACACGGACACACGTCATTAGGAACTGCTAACACAGACACACGTCATTAGGAACTGCTAACACGGACACACGTCATTAGGAACTGCTAACACGGACACACATCATTAGGAACTGCTAACATGGACACACCTCATTAGGAACTGCTAACACGGACACACCTCATTAGGAACTGCTAACACGGACACACCTCATTAGGAACTGCTAACACGGACACACCTCATTAGGAACTGCTAACACGGACACACCTCATTAGGAACTGCTAACACGGACACACCTCATTAGGAACTGCTAACACGGACACACGTCATTAGGAACTGCTAACACGGACACACGTCATTAGGAACTGCTAACACGGACACACGTCATTAGGAACTGCTAACACGGACACACGTCATTAGGAACTGCTAACACGGACACACGTCATTAGGAACTGCTAACACGGACACACGTCATTAGGAACTGCTAACACGGACACACCTCATTAGGAACTGCTAACACGGACACACGTCATTAGGAACTGCTAACACGGACACACCTCATTAGGAACTGCTAACACGGACACACCTCATTAGGAACTGCTAACACGGACACACCTCATTAGGAACTGCTAACACGGACACACCTCATTAGGAACTGCTAACACGGACACACCTCATTAGGAACTGCTAACACGGACACACCTCATTAGGAACTGCTAACACGGACACACGTCATTAGGAACTGCTAACACGGACACACGTCATTAGGAACTGCTAACACGGACACACGTCATTAGGAACTGCTAACACGGACACACGTCATTAGGAACTGCTAACACGGACACACGTCATTAGGAACTGCTAACACGGACACACCTCATTAGGAACTGCTAACACGGACACACCTCATTAGGAACTGCTGACACGGACACACGTCATTAGGAACTGCTAACACGGACACACGTCATTAGGAACTGCTAACACGGACACACCTCATTAGGAACTGCTAACACGGACACACGTCATTAGGAACTGCTAACACGGACACACGTCATTAGGAACTGCTAACACGGACACACGTCATTAGGAACTGCTAACACGGACACACGTCATTAGGAACTGCTAACACGGACACACGTCATTAGGAACTGCTAACACGGACACACCTCATTAGGAACTGCTAACTCTGTATACATGCCTATCTGTACATAATATTATCTTTCCATAGCATTTATTAGTCATTTCGACCTATGTTGTTTGTAACAAGGTGCACTGCAAGCACATTTCCTGCTTGTGCTCAAAGACTTTCCTAAATAAGATGATCAATAACTTTTCTAGAGGAAACTTTGCCATTCTGCATTGCTATATACATGTGGCTATGAATATTCATGTTGCTATTCATTCATATTTCATGTTCATATTCATTCATATTTCATGTTCATATTCATTCATACTTCATGTTGATATTCATTATATTCATGTTTCATGTTGATATTCATTATATTCATGTTTCATGTTGATATTCATTATATTCATTCATATTTTATGTTATTATATTCATTCATAATTCATGTTCATATTCATTATATTCATTCATGTTTCATGTTGATATTCATTCATTCATGTTTCATGTTATTATATTGATTCATATTTCATGTTAATATTCATTCATATTTCATGTTGATATTCATTATATTCATTCATATTTTATGTTGATATTCATTCATATTTCATGTTGATATTCATTATATTCATTCATATTTTATGTTTATATTCATTCATATTTCATGTTGATATTCATTCATATTTTATGTTGATATTCATTCATATTTCATGTTGATATTCATATTTCATGTTGATATTCATTCATATTTCATGTTGATATTCATTATATTCATATTTCATGTTGATATTCATTCATATTTCATGTTGATATTATATTCATTCATGTTTCATGTTGATATTCATTATATTCATTCATGTTTGATGTTATTATATTCATTCATATTTCATGTTATTATATTCATTCATATTTCATGTTGATATTCATTATATTAATTCATAATTCATGTTGATATTGATTCATATTTTATGTTAATATTCATTCATATGTCATGTTGATATTCATTATATTCATTCATATTTTATGTTGATATTCATTCATATTTCATGTTGATATTCATATTTCATGTTGATATTCATTCATATTTCATGTTGATATTCATTATATTCATATTTCATGTTGGTATTATATTCATTCATGTTTCATGTTGATATTCATTATATTCATATTTCATGTTGATATTCATTATATTCATATTTCATGTTGATATTCATTCATATTTCATGTTGATATTCATTCATATTTCATGTTGATATTCATTTATTAATATTTCATGTTGATATTCATTCATTCATATTTAATGTTGATATTCATTATATTCATATTTCATGTTGATATTCATTATATTCATATTTCATGTTGATATTCATTCATATTTCATGTTGATATTCATTCATATTTCATGTTGATATTCATTATATTCATATTTCATGTTGATATTCATTCATATTTCATGTTGATATTCATTATATTCATATTTCATGTTGATATTCATTCATATTTTATGTTGATATTTATTATATTATTCATATTTCATGTTGATATTCATTATATTCATATTTCATGTTGATATTCATTCATATTTCATGTTGATATTCATTCATATTTCCTGTTGATATTCATTATATTCATTCATATTTCATGTTGATATTCATTATATTCATTCATGTTGATATTCATTATATTCATTTATGTTGATATTCATTCATTCATATTTCCTGTTGATATTCATTATATTCATTCATATTTCATGTTGATATTCATTCATGTTGATATTCATTCATATTTCATGTTGATATTCATTCATGTTGATATTCATTCATATTTCATGTTGATATTCATTCATTCATATTTCCTGTTGATATTCATTATATTCATTCATATTTCATGATTATATTCATTCTTATTTCATGTTGATATTCATTCATTCATATTTCATGTTGATATTCATTCATATTTCCTGTTGATATTCATTCATTCATATTTCATGTTGATATTCATTCATTCATATTTCATGTTGATATTCATTCATATTTCATGTTGATATTCATTCATTCATATTTCCTGTTGATATTCATTATATTCATTCATATTTCATGATTATATTCATTCATGTTGATATTCATTCATATTTCATGTTGATATTCATTCATTCATATTTCATGTTGATATTCACTATATTCATTCATGTTGATATTCATTATATTCATTTATGTTGATATTCATTCATTCATATTTCCTGTTGATATTCATTATATTCATTCATATTTCATGTTGATATTCATTAATTCATATTTCATGTTGATATTCATTATATTCATTCATGTTGATATTCATTCATTCATATTTCATGTTGATATTCATTCATATGTCATTGCTTTCTTTCTCCATTAGCCTGAAAACACTTGGAGACAAAACAAAGGAGTCCAAAAGCAGGAAGAAGTCCAGGTACACATTTCACCTTGTGTACTTATTATTGTTGTTGTTGTTGTGTGCCTATATACATATGTATGCATGTGTGTATGTATATACTCTTACATGTATATACACGTGTGTGTATATATATATATATACTGTATGTGTAATTGACAGCAGTTGCTTTAAAGGCCTACTGAAAGCCACTACTAGCAGTCTGATAGTTTATACATCAATGATGACATCTTAACTTTGCAACACATGCCAATACGGCCGGGTTCACTTAGAAAGTCACATTTTAAAATTCCCGCTAAATATCCTGCTGAAAACGTCTCGGTATGATGACGCCTGCGCGTGACGTCAC
>NC_084741.1:9652919-9655419 GCF_033978785.1 Entelurus aequoreus | reverse complement strand
CTAGCTAGCCACTAACATTTATTAACAAATCATGAATTACTTTGCACCATGTTTGTACAAATAATAACTCATGTCAAATACAAAAGTAAACTCTCAAATTTTTAAATCATGTCACACTTTGAACTGGACACCAAATCTGTTATCTGTTTCTTTGTCAGTTAGTGGGTAGCCTGGCATTGCATGCTGTTAACTAGTGTGTTGTACTCTGGTGTGTAACTTGACACTGCAACTCTGAGTGAGTCTTGAAGATGTGCATCAGTGAGGCGTGTTCTGTGTTTGTTCTTGATGAAGTTCATGTCAGAAAAGGCTGATTCACAAAGATAAGATTTTTCCTCATTGTTTGCGGAACCTTCTTAATCTTTTGGACATATTTTCACAGCAATCTGGCCTTAAGCTTAATTATGATAAATGTAAAATGTTAAGGATCGGAAATCTAAAGGGAACGTCCTTTCGAATGGAATGCAAAGTGCCTGTTTTGTGGACAGATGGACCAGTTAACATACTTGGTGTTGTTGTCCCAGAAAATCTGGAAGATCTAGGCTCAGTAAATTATGATAATCGACTAAGAAAGCTGGACAAAATTATGCAATTATGGAAAGGGAAATCCCTAACCTTGTATGGTAAAATGTCTATTGCCAACTCGTTAATTATTCCTCAATTTATTTATTTGTTTTTGTCATTACCAGCTCCATCACAAAACTTTTTTAAGATTTATGAGCGGAGGGTCTTCGATTTTGTCTGGAACGGCAAACCAGAAAAGATTAAAAGAAAGGTTTTGTACAAAGAGTATGAATATGGGGGCCTGAAACTTCTCAACCTTGAAGCTATGTGTCTGTCTTTAAAAGCATCAATTGTTCCAAAGATGTATTTAAACATTGAGTGGTACACAAATGTCCTGTTGGACAAAAAAAATGTACTGTATCAAAAGAAATTGTATCCTTTTTTACAAGTGATCCCCTCCCAGAGAGTCTGCTGGGAAACATGGCGGGGTTCATAAAGGAAACAATCCACTCATAGTGGTGTTTTCAATTTGATGTGCCAGAAAAAAGAGACGATATTTTGCAGCAGATAATATGGATGAACTCTAATATTGTAATAGATGGAAAGCCTTTGTTTTGGAAAAATATGTTTGAAAGAGGAATCATTTTTGTCAATGATATTATCAATGAGAATGGTAAAATTATGAATTATGATGAATTTAGAGCTATGTATGGTGATGCTTGCTCAAGCTTTTCATTTGATCAACTAACTGGAGTCATTGGGAAAAGATGGAAACAAATAATTAATTATGGAACTACTAAATTATTAGTTTGTAAACCTCTAATAAGAAATTCTAGTTGGCAAAAAGGAACTAAAATAAATAGAAAAATATGTAATTTTTATTTAATAAAGAAATCTTTGAAGGCTGCCTCATACAACACAAATGGAAAATGGGAGGACTTTTTTGACTGCCCTTTGCCATGGGATGCCATATTCAAACTAATCTATAAAACCACTATCGATGTGCAAAATCGTTATTTTCAAATTAAAATTATTTATAACTTCTTACCCACAGGGAAAATGTTAAAATTATGGAATATGACAGAGTCAGATGATTGCCGATTTTGTTGTCAGGAGCCTGAATCTACCCTGCATTTGTTTTGGTATTGTCATATTGTGTCTTTGTTTTGGGTGGAAGTTGAAAAAATGTGTTTAAGGATTGGTTTGTTTATGAAGCTTAATGTGGTTTCTGTTATTTTAGGAGAGTTCATTGACAATCATGATTTAGTCAATTTAATTATAGTACTCGGTAAAAGGTTTATTTTTAAGGCCAAAAACAGATATTCACTTAGTATTACTTTCTTTAAAACATTTATTCAGTATTTTCTAACTTTAGAAAGTTACTTGGTTGAAAACGATAATGATGCCAAAAAACATTTAAAAAAAATATGAGAAGTCCTCAAAGGCTTATTTTGAAAGTATAATTATGTTTATAGATTATATGATATCTGTTGTTGTGTTCCCTAATTTGAGTGACCTGGACATAATCTGGACTGTACACAAATGCTTATTTTGAAAATGTAATTTTGTTTATAAATTATATGCAATCTGTTGTGTTCCCTTATTTGTTTCTGTGTACATGAATGAAGGTGTGTGTTGCTGAGTCCGACTTGGACATTACCTGGACTGGGCCTGGTTTAAAAAACCCTTTAAACAAATCTAATTTCATTGACAACCTGGTCTGTTGAAGATAAGGCCCTTTTTTTAAAAATAAAATAAAATAAGATAAATAAATAAAAAACATTTTTCTTGGATAAAAAAGAAAGTAAAACAATATAAAAATAATTACATAAAAAATAGTAATTAATGAAAATGTTAGTGGACCAGCAGCCTATACAATCATGTGTGCTTCAGGGACTGTGGCCCTTGCAGATGTGTTGTCTGTGTTGTGTTCAGGGACTGTGGCCCTTGCAGATGTGTTGTCTATGTTGTGTTCAGGGACTGTGGCCCTTGCAGATGT
>NC_084741.1:9642919-9650419 GCF_033978785.1 Entelurus aequoreus | reverse complement strand
GTGATATCATTTCAAATGAACAGTAGTAACAGTGATATCATTGTAAATGAACAGTGGTAACAGTGATATCATTTCAAATGAACAGTAGTAACAGTGATATCATTGTAAATGAACAGTAGTAACAGTGATATCATTTCAAATGAAAAGTAGTAACAGTGATATCATTTCAAATGAAAAGTAGTAACAGTGATATAATTGTAAATGAAAAGTAGTAACAGTGATATCATTTCAAATGAAAAGTAGTAACAGTGATATCATTGTAAATGAAAAGTGGTAACAGTGATATCATTGTAAATGAACAGTAGTAACAGTGATATCATTGTAAATGAAAAGTAGTAACAGTGATATCATTTCAAATGAAAAGTGGTAACAGTGATATCATTGTAAATGAACAGTAGTAACAGTGATATCATTGTAAATGAACAGTAGTAACAGTGATATCATTTCAAATGAAAAGTAGTAACAGTGATATTATTTCAAATGAAAAGTAGTAACAGTGATATTGTAAATGAACAGTAGTAACAGTGATATCATTGTAAATGAACAGTAGTAACAGTGATATCATTGTAAATGAACAGTAGTAACAGTGATATAATTTCAAATGAAAAGTGGTAACAGTGATATCATTGTAAATGAACAGTAGTAACAGTGATATTATTGTAAATGAAAAGTAGTAACAGTGATATCATTTCAAATGAAAAGTATTAACAGTGATATTGTAAATGAACAGTAGTAACAGTGATATCATTCCAAAAGAAAAGTAGTAACAGTGATATCATTGTAAATGAAAAGTAGTAACAGTGATATCAATTCAAATGAAAAGTAGCAACAGTGATATCATTGTAAATGAAAAGTAGTAACAGTGATATAATTTCAAATGAAAAGTAGTAACAGTGATATCATTGTAAATGAACAGTAGTAACAGTGATATCATTGTAAATGAACAGTAGTAACAGTGATATCATTGTAAATTAACAGTAGTAACCGTGATATCATTGTAAATGAAAAGTAGTAACAGTGATATCATTTCAAATGAAAAGTAGTAACAGTGATATCATTTCAAATGAAAAGTGGTAACAGTGATATCATTGTAAATGAACAGTAGTAACAGTGATATCATTTCAAATGAAAAGTAGTAACAGTGATATCATTGTAAATGAACAGTAGTAACAGTGATATCATTGTAAATGAACAGTAGTAAAAGTGATATCATTTCAAATGAACAGTAGTAACAGTGATATCATTGTAAATGAACAGTAGTAACAGTGATATCATTGTAAATGAAAAGTAGTAACAGTGATATAATTTCAAATGAAAAGTAGTAACAGTGATATCATTTCAAATGAACAGTAGTAACAGTGATATCATTGTAAATGAACAGTAGTAACAGTGATATCATTGTAAATGAACAGTAGTAACAGGGATATAATTTCAAATGAACAGTAGTAACAGCGATATCATTGTAAATGAAAAGTAGTATCAGTGATATCATTTCAAGTGAAAAGTAGTAACAGTGATATCATTTCAAATGAAAAGTGGTAACAGTGATATCATTGTAAATGAACAGTAGTAACAGTGATATCATTGTAAATGAACAGTAGTAACCGTGATATTGTAAATGAACAGTAGTAACAGGGATATCATTTCAAATGAACAGTAGTAACAGCGATATCATTGTAAATGAAAAGTAGTATCAGTGATATCATTTCAAATGAAAAGTAGTAACAGTGATATCATTGTAAATGAACAGTAGTAACAGTGATATCATTGTAAATGAACAGTAGTAACAGTGATATCATTGTAAATGAACAGTAGTAACAGTGATATCATTGTAAATGAACAGTAGTAACAGTGATATCATTGTAAATGAAAAGTAGTAACAGTGATATAATTTCAAATGAAAAGTAGTAACAGTGATATCATTTCAAATGAAAAGTGGTAACAGTGATACCATTGTAAATGAACAGTAGTAACAGTGATATCATTGTAAATGAACAGTAGTAACAGCGATATCATTGTAAATGAAAAGTAGTATCAGTGATATCATTTCAAATGAAAAGTAGTAACAGTGATATCATTGTAAATGAACAGTAGTAACAGTGATATCATTGTAAATGAACAGTAGTAACAGTGATATCATTGTAAATGAACAGTAGTAACAGTGATATCATTGTAAATGAACAGTAGTAACAGTGATATCATTGTAAATGAAAAGTAATAACAGTGATATAATTTCAAATGAAAAGTAGTAACAGTGATATCATTTCAAATGAAAAGTGATAACAGTGATATCATTGTAAATGAACAGTAGTAACAGTGATATCATTGTAAATGAAAAGTAATAACAGTGATATAATTTCAAATGAAAAGTAGTAACAGTGATATCATTTCAAATGAAAAGTGATAACAGTGATATCATTTCAAATGAACAGTAGTAACAGTGATATCATTTTAAATGAAAAGTAGTAACAGTGATATCATTAAATCAAACAAAAACATTCTGATAAAATAATTGACAAAATATTTGAAAGTGAATTGAAGCCATGCAAACATGGAGTGTACTCAGATGAATCATGGAGTGTACTCAGATGAATCATGCAAACATGGAGTGTACTCAGATGAATCATGCAAACATGGAGTGTACTCAGATGAATCATGGAGTGTACTCAGATGAATCATGCAAACATGGAGTGTACTCAGATGAATCATGCAAACATCGAGTGTACTCAGATAAATCATGCAAACATGGAGTGTACTCAGATGAATCATGCAAACATGGAGTGTACTCAGATGAGTCATGCAAACATGGAGTGTACTCAGATTAATCATGCAAACATGGAGTGTACTCAGATGAATCATGCAAACATGGAGTGTACTCAGATGAGTCATGCAAACATGGAGTGTACTCAGATTAATCATGCAAACATGGAGTGTACTCAGATGAATCATGCAAACATGGAGTGTACTCAGATTAATCATGCAAACATGGAGTGTACTCAGATTAATCATGCAAACATGGAGTGTACTCAGATTAATCATGCAAACATGGAGTGTACTCAGATGAATCATGCAAACATGGAGTGTACTCAGATGAATCATGGAGTGTACTCAGATGAATCATGCAAACATGGAGTGTACTCAGATTAATCATGCAAACATGGAGTGTACTCAGATTAATCATGCAAACATGGAGTGTACTCAGATTAATCATGCAAACATGGAGTGTACTCAGATGAATCATGCAAACATGGAGTGTACTCAGATGAATCATGGAGTGTACTCAGATGAATCATGCAAACATGGAGTGTACTCAGATGAATCATGCAAACATGGAGTGTACTCAGATGAGTCATGCAAACATGGAGTGTACTCAGATGAATCATGGAGTGTACTCAGATGGATCATGCAAACATGGAGTGTACTCAGATGAGTCATGCAAACATGGAGTGTACTCAGATGGATCATGCAAACATGGAGTGTACTCAGATGAGTCATGCAAACATGGAGTGTACTCAGATGGATCATGCAAACATGGAGTGTACTCAGATGAGTCATGCAAACATGGAGTGTACTCAGATGAATCATGCAAACATGGAGTGTACTCAGATGAATCATGCAAACATGGAGTGTACTCAGATGAATCATGCAAACATGGAGTGTACTCAGATGAGTCATGCAAACATGGAGTGTACTCAGATGAATCATGCAAACATGGAGTGTACTCAGATGAGTCATGCAAACATGGAGTGTACTCAGATGAATCATGCAAACATGGAGTGTACTCAGATGAATCATGCGAACATGGAGTGTACTCAGATGAATCATGCAAACATGGAGTGTACTCAGATGAATCATGCAAACATGGAGTGTACTCAGATGAGTCATGCAAACATGGAGTGTACTCAGATGAATCATGGAGTGTACTCAGATGAATCATGCAAACATGGAGTGTACTCAGATGAATCATGCAAACATGGAGTGTACTCAGATGAGTCATGCAAACATGGAGTGTACTCAGATGAATCATGCAAACATGGAGTGTACTCAGATGAATCATGGAGTGTACTCAGATGAATCATGCAAACATGGAGTGTACTCAGATGAATCATGCAAACATGGAGTGTACTCAGATGAGTCATGCAAACATGGAGTGTACTCAGATGAATCATGCAAACATGGAGTGTACTCAGATGAGTCATGCAAACATGGAGTGTACTCAGATGGATCATGCAAACATGGAGTGTACTCAGATGAGTCATGCAAACATGGAGTGTACTCAGATGAATCATGCAAACATGGAGTGTACTCAGATGAGTCATGCAAACATGGAGTGTACTCAGATTAATCATGCAAACATGGAGTGTACTCAGATGAGTCATGCAAACATGGAGTGTACTCAGATGAGTCATGCAAACATGGAGTGTACTCAGATTAATCATGCAAACATGGAGTGTACTCAGATGAGTCATGCAAACATGGAGTGTACTCAGATGGATCATGCAAACATGGAGTGTACTCAGATGGATCATGCAAACATGGAGTGTACTCAGATGAATCATGCAAACATGGAGTGTACTCAGATGAATCATGCAAACATGGAGTGTACTCAGATGAATCATGCAAACATGGAGTGTACTCAGATGAGTCATGCAAACATGGAGTGTACTCAGATTAATCATGCAAACATGGAGTGTACTCAGATGAGTCATGCAAACATGGAGTGTACTCAGATGAGTCATGCAAACATGGAGTGTACTCAGATTAATCATGCAAACATGGAGTGTACTCAGATGAGTCATGCAAACATGGAGTGTACTCAGATGAATCATGCAAACATGGAGTGTACTCAGATGAGTCATGCAAACATGGAGTGTACTCAGATGGATCATGCAAACATGGAGTGTACTCAGATGAGTCACATGTCAAAAGTGTGATTAATCAGATTAAAAATGATTGACAGTATAAATGTATTATGTCAATCATCTTGTATCATTTTTGTCTTTTCATAGGAGGGAGTTGGAGGCACTAGAAGGTCAGCTCTCTCCTTCTACTCCTTATACTCCTTCTTCCTATACTCCACCTTCTTCTACTCCTCCTTCTTCTACTCATACTCCACCTTCTTCTACTCCTTCTTATACTCCACCTTCTTCTACTTCTTATACTCCACCTTCTTCTACTCCTTCTACTCCACCTTCTTCTACTCCTTCTTATACTCCTTCTACTCCTCCTTCTTATACTCCTACTCCACCTTCTTCTACTCCTCCTTCTTATACTCCTTCTACTCCTCCTTCTTCTACTCCTTATACTCCACCTTCTTCTACTTCTTCTACTCCTTCTACTCCACCTTCTTCTACTACTTATACTCCTTCTACTCCTCCTTCTTCTATTCCTTCTACTCCTCCTTCTTCTACTCCTTCTACTCCTCCTTCTTCTACTCATACTCCTCCTCCTTCTACCCCTTCTTCTACTTCTTCTACTCCTCCTTCTTCTACTCCTTATACTCCACCTTCTTCTACTCATACTCCTTCTTCTACTCCTTTTACTCCTCCTTCTTCTACTCCTTATACTCCTCCTTCTTCTACTCCTTTTACTCCTCCTTCTTCTACTCATACTCCTCCTCCTTCTACCCCTTCTTCTACTTCTTCTACTCCTCCTTCTTCTACTCCTTATACTCCACCTTCTTCTACTCATACTCCTTCTTCTACTCCTTTTACTCCTCCTTCTTCTACTCCTTCTACTCCACCTTCTTCTACTCATACTCCTTCTTCTACTCCTTTTACTCCTCCTTCTTCTACTCCTTATACTCCTCCTTCTTCTACTCCTTTTACTCCTCCTTCTTCTACTCATACTCCTCCTCCTTCTACCCCTTCTTCTACTCCTTATACTCCACCTTCTTCTACTCATACTCCTTCTTCTACTCCTTTTACTCCTCCTTCTTCTACTCCTTTTACTCCTCCTTCTTCTACTCATACTCCTCCTCCTTCTACCCCTTCTTCTACTCCTCCTTCTTCTACTCCTTATACTCCACCTTCTTCTACTCATACTCCTTCTTCTACTCCTTTTACTCCTCCTTCTTCTACTCCTTATACTCCACCTTCTTCTACTCATACTCCTTCTTCTACTCCTTTTACTCCTCCTTCTTCTACTCCTTATACTCCTCCTTCTTCTACTCCTTTTACTCCTCCTTCTTCTACTCATACTCCTCCTTCTACCCCTTCTTCTACTCCTCCTTCTTCTACTCCTTATACTCCACCTTCTTCTACTCATACTCCTTCTTCTACTCCTTTTACTCCTCCTTCTTCTACTCATACTCCTCCTTCTTCTACTCCTTATACTCCACCTTCTTCTACTCATACTCCTTCTTCTACTCCTTTTACTCCTCCTTCTTCTACTCATACTCCTTCTTCTACTCATACTCCTTCTTCTACTCCTTTTACTCCTCCTTCTTCTACTCATACTCCTCCTTCTTCTACTCCTTTTACTCCTTCTTCTACTCATACTCCTCCTCCTTCTACCCCTTCTTCTACTTCTTCTACTCCTCCTTCTTCTACTCCTTATACTCCACCTTCTTCTACTCATACTCCTTCTTCTACTCCTTTTACTCCTCCTTCTTCTACTCCTTTTACTCCTCCTTCTTCTACTCATACTCCTCCTCCTTCTACTCCTTCTTCTACTCCTTCTTCTTCTACTCATACTCCTTCTTCTACTCCTTTTACTCCTCCTCCTTCTACTCATAGTCCTCCTCCTTCTACTCCTCCTTCTTCTACTCCTTATACTCCACCTTCTTCTACTCATACTCCTTCTTCTACTCCTTTTACTCCTTCTTCTACTCCTTATACTCCTCCTTCTTCTACTCATTTTACTCCTCCTTCTTGTACTCATACTCCTCCTTCTTCTACTCCTTCTTCTACTCCTCCTTCTTCTACTCCACCTTCTTCTACTCATACTCCTCCTTCTTCTACTCCTTATACTCCTCCTTCTTCTACTCCTTTTACTCCTCCTTCTTCTACTCATACTCCTCCTTCTTCTACTCCTTTTACTCCTCCTTCTTCTACTCATACTCCTCCTTCTTCTACTCCTTTTACTCCTCCTTCTACTCATACTCCTCCTTCTTCTACTCCTTTTACTCCTCCTTCTTCTACTCCTTCTTCTACTTGTAATACTCCTTCTACTCCTCCTTCTTCTACTCCTTCTTTTACTCTTCCTTCTGTTTCTACTCCTTATACTTATACGCCTTCTTATTCTTTTACTCCTCCTTCTCCTACCCCTTCTTCTTCTACTCATACTCCTTCTTCTACTTCTACTCCTTCTTCTTCTACTCCTTCTTATTCTCCTTTTACTCCTTCTACTTCTACTTCTTCTACTCTGTCTTCTAATAATTGTTTGCTTGTCACATGTTAAGGTGGTATTATTAAATAGCTGTATAATTGTTTGCTTGTCACATGTTAAGGTGGTATTATTAAATAGCTGTATAATTGTTTGCTTGTCAAATGTTAAGGT
>NC_084741.1:9545419-9630419 GCF_033978785.1 Entelurus aequoreus | reverse complement strand
CCTTCCTTCATCCATCAAGTTAGCATCGGTCCTTCCTTCATCCATCAAGTTAGCATCGGTCCTTCCTTCATCCATCAAGTTAGCATCGGTCCTTCCTTCATCCATCAAGTTAGCATCGGTCCTTCCTTCATCCATCAAGTTAGCATCGGTCCTTCCTTCATCCATCAAGTTAGCATCGGTCCTTCCTTCATCCATCAAGTTAGCATCGGTCCTTCCTTCATCCATCAAGTTAGCATCGGTCCTTCCTTCATCCATCAAGTTAGCATCGGTCCTTCCTTCATCCATCAAGTTAGCATCGGTCCTTCCTTCATCCATCAAGTTAGCATCGGTCCTTCCTTCATCCATCAAGTTAGCATCGGTCCTTCCTTCATCCATCAAGTTAGCATCGGTCCTTCCTTCATCCATCAAGTTAGCATCGGTCCTTCCTTCATCCATCAAGTTAGCATCGGTCCTTCCTTCATCCATCAAGTTAGCATCGGTCCTTCCTTCATCCATCAAGTAGCATCGGTCCTTCCTTCATCACAATAATCATTTCATTAAACAACTTTCATGGAAAACTGCGAGGTTTTTTTCTTTTGTTTTTCTTTCAATCTTCCGCAATCTTATGTGAGATGTTTCTCTTTTTTCTGCCTTCTAAAGTGTCTAAAACTGCTAGCACGAGGTAGCCATCAATGCAGCCAATAATCTGGGATTAACAGGAAGTATTCATGTTATTTACACTAAAGTATTCATGTCATGTACACTAAAGTATTCATGTCATGTACGCTAAAGTATTCATGTCATGTACACTAAAGTATTCATGTCATGTACACTAAAGTATTCATGTCATATACGCTAAAGTATTCATGTCATATACACTAAAGTATTCATGTCATGTACACTAAAGTATTCATGTCATGTACACTAAAGTATTCATGTCATGTACACTAAAGTATTCATGTCATGTACGCTAAAGTATTCATGTCATGTACACTAAAGTATTCATGTCATGTACACTAAAGTATTCATGTCATTTACACTAAAGTATTCATGTCATTTACACTAAAGTATTCATGTCATTTACACTAAAGTATTCATGTCATATACGCTAAAGTATTCATGTCATTTACACTAAAGTATTCATGTCATATACACTAAAGTATTCATGTCATGTACACTAAAGTATTCATGTCATGTACACTAAAGTATTTGATCAAGTCATCATCATCAAATACTTTTGGCTGGCATTTGCTTGACTAAAATAAAACAATGTTTGTGGTGTTAGCATGTGAGTTAGCATTAGCACTCTCGCTAAACAAAGTGTCGTGAAAATGAGAGACATGCGTCTGCTAGCTCGCCAACGGGGGTGGACGGGGGTGGATGGGAGTGGACGGGGGTGGTCTGGGGTGGATGGGAGTGGACGGGGGTGGAAGGGAGTGGACGGGGGTGGTCTGGGGTGGATGGGAGTGGACGGGGGTGGAAGGGAGTGGACGGGGGTGGACTGGGGTGGATGGGAGTGGACGGGGGTGGACTGGGGTGGATGGGAGTGGACGGGGGTGGAAGGGAGTGGACGGGGGTGGAAGGGAGTGGACGGGGGTGGACTGGGGTGGATGGGAGTGGATGGGAGTGGACGGGGTGGACTGGGGTGGATGGGAGTGGACGGGGGTGGTCTGGGGTGGATGGGAGTGGACGGGGGTGGAAGGGAGTGGACGGGGGTGGTCTGGGGTGGATGGGAGTGGACGGGGGTGGAAGGGAGTGGACGGGGGTGGTCTGGGGTGGATGGGAGTGGACGGGGGTGGACTGGGGTGGATGGGGGTGGTCTGGAGTGGACGGGGGTGGTCTGGGGTGGATGGGAGTGGACGGGGGTGGTCTGGGGTGGATGGGAGTGGACGGGGGTGGAAGGGAGTGGACAGGGGTGGTCTGGGGTGGATGGGAGTGGACGGGGGTGGATGGGAGTGGACTGGGGTGGATGGGAGTGGACGGGAGTGGATGGGAGTGGACGGGGGTGGATGGGAGTGGACGGGGGTGGAAGGGAGTGGACGGGGGTGGACTGGGGTGGATGGGAGTGGATGGGGGTGGATGGGAGTGGACGGGGGTGGTCTGGAGTGGACGGGGGTGGTCTGGGGTGGATGAGAGTGGACGGGGGTGGAAGGGAGTGGACGGGAGTGGACAGTCTGCCAGTTTTCTTGGCTGTGCTGCTGGAAGAGTGCACAGGGACACAGGCCCGTGCTGGGACTGGTCAAGGAACCCTCATCCCTTCTCCACCCTGGACAGAAGTGGACTTGAAGAGGCCAAGAAGGGACTGTGGCACTTTGAAGAGGGTCTTCAAGCAGAGGAGCCAGACCTGGAAGAGACTTTGGGAGGTACCCAACGACATTGGAAAAGGGGGATGTGAAGCCACAGCACTTGTACCCCAGAACTCTGGGGTACAAGTGTATATATACACATGTATTTATACACATATGTATATATATATATATACACATGTATATATACACATATGTATATATATATATATATATATACACATGTATATATACATATGTATATATACATAATATATATATATATACATAAATATATATACACATATATATATATGTATATATATATAAAAATGTGTATATATATACACATATGTATATATATATATATACACACACATATATGTATATACATATATATACACATATACATACATATATATATATACATATATATATAATATATATATACATATATGTGTATATATATACATATATGTATAAATATACATATATGTATATATATACATATATATGTGTATATACATATATACATACATATACTTATATACATATATACATACATATACTTATATACATACATATACACACATATGTGTAATGTATACATATATGTATATATATACATATTACATAAATACACATTTATACATATATATATAGATGTATATACATACATATATATATATATATATACCTACATATATAAATATACATACATATACACATATATACACACATATATATATATACATATTTATATACATACAAAAGTGGTAGAAAGGATGGATGGATATATACATATATGTACATACATATATATACACATACATACATATATATGTATGTATATATACATATGTGTATATATACATATATGTATGCATACATATTACATATATATACATACATACATATATATATATACACACATTTACACATATATGTATACATATACATACACACATGTCTGGTTTCTGGTGCAATATCTACATAGGTGTATAGAGGCCCATTTCCAGCAACTATCACTCCAGTGTTCTAATGGTACAATGTGTTTGCTCATTGGCTCAGAAGGCTAATTGATGATTAGAAAACCTTGTGCAATCATGTTCACACATCTGAAAACACTTTAGCTTGTTACAGAAGCTACAAAACTGACCTTCCTTTGAGCAGATTGACTTTCTGGAGCATCACATTTGTGGGCTCAATTAAACGCTCAAAATGGCCGGAAAAAGAGAACTTTCATCTGAAACTCCACAGTCTATTCTTGTTCTTACAAATGAAGGATATTCCACTAAATTTTGAACAGTAGTGTATCTTAATTCTTATTTCCTTTAAAGTCTATATATATATATATACATATATATAAAATGATCAAAATACGTAAATATTAAATGTTATTATAAATGTCACTACATTACATGAATACTTACATCATGTCTTTAAAACCTTAAAGGCCTACTGAAATTAATTTGTTTAAGTTAAACGGGGACAGCAGATCCATTCTATGTGTCATACTAGATCATTTCGCGATATTGCCATATTTTTGCTGAAAGGATTTAGTAGAGAACATTGACGATAAAGTTCGCAACTTTTGGTCGCTGATAAAAAAAAAGCCTTGCCTGTAGCGGAAGTAGCGTGACGTCACAGGAGCTAGTATTCCTCACAATTCCCCGTTGTTTACAATGCAGCGAGAGAGATTCGGACCGAGAAAGCGACGATTACCCCATTAATTTGAGCGAGGATGAAAGATTCGTGGATGAGGAACGTGGGAGTGAAGGACTAGAGAGGCAGTGCAGGGTGTATCTTTTTTCGCTCTGACCGTAACTTAGGTACAAGGTCTCATTGGATTCCACACTCTCTCCTTTTTCTATTGTGGATCACGGATTTGTATTTTAAACCACCTGGGATACTATATCCTCTTGGAAATGAGAGTCGAGAACGCCAAATGGACATTCACAGTGACTTTTATCTCCACGACAATACATCGTTGACGCACTTTAGCTACGGAGCTAACGTGATAGCATCGGGCTCAAATGCAGATAGAAACAAAATTAAAATAAAACCCTGACTGGAAGGATAGACAGAAGATCAACAATACTATTAAACCATGAACATGTAAATACACGGTTAATAATTTCCAGCTTGGCGAAGCTTAACAATTGAAGCTAACTACGGAGCGGCGGTGGGCGTTGTAGCTTTCGACGACACCCCGGCTGCCATCAGAGTCGGCAAGAAACATATATTTCCCCAAAGTTACGTACGTGACATGCACATATCGACACGCACGTACGGGCAAGCCATCAAATGTTTGGAAGCCAAAGCTGTACTCACGGTAGTGCGTCTGCTATCTAGCTCAAACACAACACAACCTCCTGACTGTGTTGCTGCAGCCAGCGCTAATACACCGATCCCACCTACAACTTTCTTATTTGCAGTCTCCATTGTCCATTAAACAAATTGCAGAAGATTCACCAACACAGATGTCCAGAATACTGTGGAATTGTTCAATGAAAACAGAGCTTTTTGTATGGTGACACATTGGGTACCAATACTTCCGTTGCCGTCGTGACGTCACGCGCATACGTCATCACACATACGTCATCGCGCATACGTCATCGCGCATACGTCATCGCGCATACGTCATCGCGCATACGTCATCGCGCATACGTCATCGCACATACGTCATCGCACATACGTCATCGCACATACGTCATCGCACATACGTCATCATACATACGTCATCGCACATACGTCATCATACATACGTCATCATACATACGTCATCATACATACGTCATCATACATACGTCATCATACATACGTCATCACACATACGTCATCATACATACGTCATCATACATACGTCATCATACATACGTCATCACACATACGTCATCACACATACGTCATCATACATACGTCATCATACATACGGCATCATACATACGTCATCATACATACGTCATCACACATACGGCATCACACATACGTCATCATACATACGTCATCATACATACGTCATCATACATACGTCATCATACATACGTCATCATACATACGTCATCACACATACGTCATCATACATAGACGTTTCCAACCGGAAGTTTAAAATGTCACTTTATAAGTGAACCGGCCGTATTGGCATGTGTTGCAATGTTAAGATGTCATCATTGATATATCAACTATCAGACTGCTAGTAGTGGCTTTCAGTAGGCCTTTAAAGTTGGTCATTATGGTGGTACCTGGAGAACCAAGTGTTTTCTGAGGTGCTACTTGGTTAAAAAAAAGTTGGGAGAACCCCTGGTTTCTCTCTCCCCTCCCTAGATGAGGGGTCTGCAGCCCGCGGCTCTGAAGGCCGCATGGGGCTCTGAAGGCCGCATGGGGCTCTGAAGGCCGCATGGGGCTCTGAAGGCCGCATGGGGCTCTGAAAGCCGCATGGGGCTCTGAAGGCCGCATGGGGCTCAGAAGGCCGCATGGGGCTCTGGAGGCCGCATGGGGCTCTGAAGGCCGCATGGGGCTCTGAAGGCCGCATGGGGCTCTGAAGGCCGCATGGGGCTCTGAAGGCCGCATGGGGCTCTGAAAGCCGCATGGGGCTCTGAAGGCCGCATGGGGCTCAGAAGGCCGCATGGGGCTCTGAAGGCCGCATGGGGCTCAGAAGGCCGCATGGGGCTCTGCAGCCCGCGGCTCTGAAGGCCGCATGGGGCTCTGAAGGCCGCATGGGGCTCAGAAGGCCGCATGGGGCTCTGAAGGCCGCGTGGGGCTCTGAAGGCCGCGTGGGGCTCTGAAGGCCGCGTGGGGCTCTGAAGGCCGCGTGGGGCTCTGAAGGCCGCATGGGGCTCTGAAGGCCGCATGGGGCTCAGAAGGCCGCGTGGGGCTCTGAAGGCCGCGTGGGGCTCTGAAGGCCGCGTGGGGCTCTGAAGGCCGCGTGGGGCTCTGAAGGCCGCGTGGGGCTCTGAAGGCCGCATGGGGCTCTGAAGGCCGCATGGGGCTCAGAAGGCCGCATGGGGCTCTGAAGGCCGCATGGGGCTCAGAAGGCCGCATGGGGCTCAGAAGGCCGCATGGGGCTCTGAAGGCCGCATGGGGCTCTGAAGGCCGCATGGGGCTCAGAAGGCCGCATGGGGCTCAGAAGGCCGCATGGGGCTCTGAAGACCGCATGGGGCTCAGAAGGCCGCATGGGGCTCTGGAGGCCGCATGGGGCTCTGAAGGCCGCATGGGGCTCAGAAGGCCGCATGGGGCTCTGGAGGCCGCATGGGGCTCTGAAGGCCGCATGGGGCTCTGAAGGCCGCATGGGGCTCTGAAGGCCGCATGGGGCTCAGAAGGCCGCATGGGGCTCTGGAGGCCGCATGGGGCTCTGAAGGCCGCATGGGGCTCTGAAGGCCGCATGGGGCTCTGAAGGCCGCATGGGGCTCAGAAGGCCGCATGGGGCTCTGAAGGCCGCATGCGGCTCTTTCATGCCTCCGCCGTGGCTCCCTTTGGCTTTGAAACCGAATGTCAACAAATAATGGTTACTTGATTTATTATATTTCATTTTATTTACTTTATTTGAATTTAACAGTTGTTATTTTGGAGAGTTCTGGCATCTTGTCATATGAAAATAAGACACATTTTGATATATTGTCGATGGAAATGTATGTCACAGCCCTTATGCGACATCTCTTGCTGCCATGCAATTGTATTGTTTTTAGCGGTCAACCCCGAGCAATGGACGGATCAAAAAAGAGAAACATTTTATTTATTTACATTTTTATTAATTTGCTGTTTTTATTGATGACTAGGTAGCTGTTTTAAATTTTTAGTCAAATGAATATGCCGCAGTTGTATGCCTTCAGAACATTGGAATGAGTTGATTTTTATTTTTTTATTCATTAATAAGGGAAGGAACAGAGTATTTTTTTCTAATGGTCAAAATAATTTGATGATTTGCTTCGTTATACCCAGAAATACATCAAATAAGTGTTTATTTTCATAAGTCCTATAACACAAGTGTAAGGAAGCTATAAGTGGTGTTATCGTCATTTTAGGAATCTAACAGAGTTTGTGGCTCTAGGTGGGTTTGATTTGGGGGGAAATGGGCTCCAATGGCTCTTTGTATGCTGAAGGTTGCCGACCCCTGCCCTAGATGAACTGTGCAGAGCCAGGTGCATCATAAGGGACCCGACCCCTGCCCTAGATGAACTGTGCAGAGCCAGGTGCATCAGAAGGGACCCGACCCCTGCCCTAGATGAACTGTGCAGAGCCAGGTGCATTAGAAGGGACATAACATCTCACCCCGGACATGAACTTTTTGAACTGCTGCCCTCGGGCAGGAGATACAGGACAATAAAATGCCGGACAAACGGATTTAAGAACACTTTTTACCCGAGAGCAATAGTGTCGCTGAACACAAGACAAGAATGTGCATGTGAGCTGTGTGCATGTGAGCTGTGTGCATGTGAGCTGTGTGCATGTGAGCTGTGTGCATGTGAGCTGTGTGCTTGCTGTTTTTATCTATCTATGTTCTTATGTTTTTATGTGTTATTATGAATTTGCACTAAATTAGTTTTTGCTTACAATTTCGTTGTATAATGTACAATGACAACAAAGATATATTCTATTTAGAGATGTCCGATAATATCGGCCAATAAAGGCTTTAAAATGTAATATCGGAAATTATCGGTATCGTTTTTAAATTTTTTTTAAAATTAAATCCACATAAAAAACACAAGATACTTACAATTAGTGCACCAAAACCTCCCTCCCCCATTTACACTCATTCACACAAAAGGGTTGTTTCTTTCTGTTATTAATATTCTGCTTCCTACATTATATATCAATATACATCAATACAGTCTGCAAGGAATACAGTCTGTGCTTCCTACATTATATATCAATATATATCAATACAGTCTGCAAGGAATACAGTCTGTGCTTCCTACATTATATATCAATATATATCAATACAGTCTGCAAGGAATACAGTCTGTGCTTCCTACATTATATATCAATATATATCAATACAGTCTGCAAGGAATACAGTCTGTGCTTCCTACATTATATATCAATATATATCAATACAGTCTGCAAGGAATACAGTCTGTGCTTCCTACATTATATATCAATATATATCAATACAGTCTGCAAGGGATACAGTCTGTGCTTCCTACATTCTATATCAATATATATCAATACAGTCTGCAAGGGATACAGTCCGTAAGCACACATGATTGTGCGTGCTGCTGCTCCACTAATAGTACTAACATTTAAAAGTTAATTTTACTCATTTTCATTAATTACTACTTTCTATGTAAATGTTTTTATATTGTTTTACTTTCTTTTTTATTCAAGAAAATGTTTTTAATTTATTTATCTTATTTCATTTTATACATTTTTTTAAAAGGACCTTATCTTCACCATACCTGGTTGTCCAAATAAGCTGTAATAATGTGTTATTATACCGGTATCGGTTGATATCAGTATCAGTAATTAAGAGTTGGACAATATCGGAATATCGTCAAAAAAGCCATTATCGGACATCCCTAGTTATTATGAATTTGCACTAAATTAGTTTTTGCTTACAATTTCGTTGTACAATGACAATAACGATATATTCTATTCTATTCTTATACAATTCATCGCTGCTAGTCGCCAAATTAGCGCAGATTGATTAAAAGCTGTGGCTGTAGGTAACTCCCTGATGTCATTGGTGTATTACGTCCACCAGATGGGAGTAGCTACACGGGTACATATGATTAGTAGCAGGTTTTTTTGTTCTGGTCTATGATAATAAGCATATTAGCTCACCTTTGGTCACATGGTCAACATCTGGACCGAGGCCTTTGGTTTTCTTCCTCCACTTCTCTCCGCTGACCTTTCTGCCTGACTCGCTCTCTCTCTCTCTCTCTCTCTCTTCCTTCTTCCCTTCCAGAGGTTCCCAGGAGAGTTTGGTGGATTGGCCCCGTTTATGAAGCCACCACAGGCGATCAATCAAGGCCCCGATCACGGTGATCTGTTGTTGGACTTCAGCCCATCTTGCACTGTATGAAGGCCATAGACACACATACAGTATTATGCATATTGCTGCTCCTGCATATACAGTATTATGCATATTGCTGCTCCTGCATATACAGTATTATGCATATTGCTGCTCCTGCATATACAGTATTATGCATATTGCTGCTCCTGCATATACAGTATTATGCATATTGCAGCTCCTGCATATACAGTATTATGCATATTGCTGCTCCTGCACATACAGTATTATGCATATTGCTGCTCCTGCATATACAGTATTATGCATATTGCTGCTCCTGCATATACAGTATTATGCATATTGCTGCTCCTGCACATACAGTATTATGCATATTGCTGCTCCTGCATATACAGTATTATGCATATTGCTGCTCCTGCATATACAGTATTATGCATATTGCTGCTCCTGCACATACAGTATTATGCATATTGCTGCTCCTGCATATACAGTATTATGCATATTGCTGCTCCTGCATATACAGTATTATGCATATTGCAGCTCCTGCATATACAGTATTATGCATATTGCTGCTCCTGCATATACAGTATTATGCATATTGCTGCTCCTGCATATACAGTATTATGCATATTGCTGCTCCTGCATATACAGTATTATGCATATTGCTGCTCCTGCACATACAGTATTATGCATATTGCTGCTCCTGCATATACAGTATTATGCATATTGCAGCTCCTGCATATACAGTATTATGCATATTGCTGCTCCTGCATATACAGTATTATGCATATTGCTGCTCCTGCATATACAGTATTATGCATATTGCTGCTCCTGCATATACAGTATTATGCATATTGCAGCTCCTGCATATACAGTATTATGCATATTGCTGCTCCTGCACATACAGTATTATGCATATTGCTGCTCCTGCATATACAGTATTATGCATATTGCTGCTCCTGCATATACAGTATTATGCATATTGCTGCTCCTGCATATACAGTATTATGCATATTGCTGCTCCTGCATATACAGTATTATGCATATTGCAGCTCCTGCATATACAGTATTATGCATATTGCTGCTCCTGCACATACAGTATTATGCATATTGCTGCTCCTGCATATACAGTATTATGCATATTGCTGCTCCTGCATATACAGTATTATGCATATTGCTGCTCCTGCATATACAGTATTATGCATATTGCAGCTCCTGCATATACAGTATTATGCATATTGCTGCTCCTGCACATACAGTATTATGCATATTGCTGCTCCTGCATATACAGTATTATGCATATTGCTGCTCATGCACATACAGTATTATGCATATTGCTGCTCCTGCATATACAGTATTATGCATATTGCTGCTCCTGCACATACAGTATTATGCATATTGCTGCTCCTGCACATACAGTATTATGCATATTGCTGCTCCTGCATATACAGTATTATGCATATTGCAGCTCCTGCATATACAGTATTATGCATATTGCTGCTCCTGCATATACAGTATTATGCATATTGCTGCTCCTGCATATACAGTATTATGCATATTGCTGCTCCTGCATATACAGTATTATGCATATTGCTGCTCCTGCATATACAGTATTATGCATATTGCTGCTCCTGCACATACAGTATTATGCATATTGCTGCTCCTGCATATACAGTATTATGCATATTGCTGCTCCTGCATATACAGTATTATGCATATTGCTGCTCCTGCATATACAGTATTATGCATATTGCTGCTCCTGCATATACAGTATTATGCATATTGCAGCTCCTGCATATACAGTATTATGCATATTGCTGCTCCTGCATATACAGTATTATGCATATTGCTGCTCCTGCATATACAGTATTATGCATATTGCTGCTCCTGCATATACAGTATTATGCATATTGCTGCTCCTGCATATACAGTATTATGCATATTGCTGCTCCTGCACATACAGTATTATGCATATTGCTGCTCCTGCATATACAGTATTATGCATATTGCAGCTCCTGCATATACAGTATTATGCATATTGCTGCTCCTGCACATACAGTATTATGCATATTGCTGCTCCTGCATATACAGTATTATGCATATTGCTGCTCCTGCATATACAGTATTATGCATATTGCTGCTCCTGCATATACAGTATTATGCATATTGCTGCTCCTGCATATACAGTATTATGCATATTGCAGCTCCTGCATATACAGTATTATGCATATTGCTGCTCCTGCACATACAGTATTATGCATATTGCTGCTCCTGCATATACAGTATTATGCATATTGCTGCTCCTGCATATACAGTATTATGCATATTGCTGCTCCTGCATATACAGTATTATGCATATTGCTGCTCCTGCATATACAGTATTATGCATATTGCTGCTCCTGCATATACAGTATTATGCATATTGCAGCTCCTGCATATACAGTATTATGCATATTGCTGCTCCTGCACATACAGTATTATGCATATTGCTGCTCCTGCATATACAGTATTATGCATATTGCTGCTCATGCACATACAGTATTATGCATATTGCTGCTCCTGCATATACAGTATTATGCATATTGCTGCTCCTGCACATACAGTATTATGCATATTGCTGCTCCTGCACATACAGTATTATGCATATTGCTGCTCCTGCATATACAGTATTATGCATATTGCAGCTCCTGCATATACAGTATTATGCATATTGCTGCTCCTGCATATACAGTATTATGCATATTGCTGCTCCTGCATATACAGTATTATGCATATTGCTGCTCCTGCATATACAGTATTATGCATATTGCTGCTCCTGCATATACAGTATTATGCATATTGCTGCTCCTGCATATACAGTATTATGCATATTGCTGCTCCTGCATATACAGTATTATGCATATTGCTGCTCCTGCATATACAGTATTATGCATATTGCTGCTCCTGCATATACAGTATTATGCATATTGCTGCTCCTGCATATACTCACTGGCCACATTATTAGATACACATTCTGATACCACAGCTTAAATTGCAATATCTTGCTTTAGGAGGGTCAAAACATTAGCATCAACTCTGTGTTGCTGAAAAGTATAACATTTTCTTTTTTTGTGTAGCTCTTGTGGTGGATCTCATTACAGATGTGTAGGAGTACCTAATGATGTGGTTAAGCGTATTTCTCAGTAAAAAAAAATGTCACTGTTCCTACAGTGGAATTCTAAATGTAGGTTACTAGCTCCATCTAGTGGTACAAAATATCACCTGCATCAGGAATTGTCCCACTAGGTTTCTCATTTTAAAGTCTTAAATTATGCAAAACCCAGCGTTGGAGAGTGAAGTCAAATATATTGTATTGTTTAATAGCTAGCAGAGAAAAGAAGTGTTTGTATGTACAACGAGTAGCAGCAATAAATTTGAGCACTGTGGCGGACTCAGCGTTTCCTCTTGGTGTCAAACTTGTAGATGGGAGCAGAACCAGGTGTCTCGTCCTTTACTTTCACTTTCTTGGTTTTATCCTGCTGCACACAAAGACGTGATTAAAAAATAGAAAGTCCACCTCAGAAGCTAGAAAAGTTATGTTACCTGTAGGTCCTTGTGGGCCTGGATTTTCTGGCTGATGACAAACAATTTGCTTTCGCGGTCGATCCTTTGGGAAAGAAGCCTGTACTCCAAGGACTGTTTCTTGGACAGTTTCTACACACGAGTGGAGGGGTGAAAAAAGTCAGTTCCAGCTGGTATTGTATTTTTTTTTTAAGGGACAAAGCAACATTTATTACGAGGACGTACCACGAGGTGGATGGGCTGTATGTCTCTGGGAAAGCGCTTGGTCCTCAGCGTGTCCACTGTCGGCCTGTTGTACGCTCCATCCACCAGCTCGGGGACAGTGTTCAGGTGTTCGGACAAGTCAAACCGCTGCACTGCAGACGCAAACATTTGTAGAAATATTACAAGATGATCGAAACACCACAACCAGCAAGCAAACAATGCAAATAGGGTTGTCTAATTTTGTGCACCCTTCATAACAGGCCTGGGCAATTATTTCGACTCGGGGGCCAAATTTAGAGAAAAAAATGTGTCTGGGGGCTAGTATATCTGACTTTTAGGAACACTCCCTCACAATGTCTTATTGAATGCTAAAAACGTTTTGACAGACCGCCACCTCTAAAGGCTTTAGTGGTCACATGCACAATTTAGCTCTTATTTCCAAAATTGTGTATACTCCTGAATTGGGGTCTTATGCCGACATATGGACACTTATACTGCCACCTGGAGGTGTCAGAAGAGTATAACATACAATGGAATTTGGAAAAAAAAGTGTAAAAATAAAAATGTGCATGTCATGAAGTACACGTTTGTGTACTTATGGACTAAGTACATCATATTCAAATATGATATTTAGTTTTTATCCTAATTAGGGTACAATAAGCCCAAATAGCAAAGACAAATAAAAAAAAAGCATGGAAAAAAACACCTGGGGCCTTGAGGTTAAAAAACCGAATGGAATTTTTTATTTTTCTACTGAATGAGACACCCAGAATGTACATGAAAATAAAGAATGTGGGATTTACAATATTAACTATGACCAATAAAACACTGAATATTGACAACATATCCCACCCCCCCTTGATCGACATTTTACAATCAAGCGAAACGCAACAAACAGCTAAATATGAACGCTAAGGGTAAAAACCCCACCTACAATCTGATATATGTGATAGATCACTAAGCTTTAGAACTTTGTTGTAAAAATCTCCTTCTGCTGGCCCCTCTGGAAACACTCTGTGGAAACACTCCCCACCCACACTGCTTGGTGCCTCATCTGAGCTGCTGTGACTTAAATGACCATAGTAACTAATTAGATGACCATAGTAACTAATTTGATTACCATAGTAACTAGTATATGATGCAAAAGCGTAGATTCCAACCATTGAAATACTTTGTATAGTTCAAGATGACGTTAAAGTGCATCCAGCAGTGGAGGCTCCTCTATGGGGTCTTGGGGCACTAGGAGGTTAACCCCTTTACTACTGTTACCCCAGGTGGCCCTTGGCAAAGGCCTAGTACCTGATTGCCCCCTAGCCAGGGATACGGTGAAGACCTCAACGGCGCAGCAGGCGGAAGATGTATGAACCACCACAACGGCTGCAATGGCGGAAGAAGGCACTCCCACATCCATGTGGGCCCATTTATGGGGAAATAACAACCCAAGACCTCAACGGTGGAACAGGCGGAGGATGACTGCTAACCCTATGGAGCGTCACAACGGCTGGGATGGCGGATGAAGGCTGCAGCAGAAAAGGGTCCCCAGTCGTCTTGGACTCCATGCCACTGGACCCTGACCCGGATCTGTCAAGGATGGTGTGGTGACTGTGCACCAGTCTCCCCACGTTAAACCAAGTCACGCACAGGCATCCTCCATAAAGAGATACACCCCTACCAGGAAGGCCGCCGATGATGAGGATAGTTCCAAGACTTACGGTAATTTGAAAACATCCCTGCACATCATAATTGCAGCTACACTTTCCATCTTAAAGATCAAAACCATTTTTAGGGAATGTCCGGCGGGCCAGATTGAAAAGCTTAACGGGCCACATGTGGCCCCCGGGCATTCATTTGCCTTTATAGTGAATCTTTCTTCCCTGGTCACCTTAATAATGTGCTCAGAAATGCATTTTTTTTAAGATTTCGAAAACACTGACCGGTTTATTGAAGTACTGAAGCATACTGATGGCAGTCCACAAAAAAGACATTGAAAAATGAATGCTGTGTCTTTTATAGTGTACAGTTGAAATGATCCTGCAAGGTTTATGGCAAAATGTTCACTTAAGAAGTTCCTCGCCACTTCACGCTTCAAATATTTGGTCTTCACGACATTGAATATTTTCTTGAAGCATATTCTACACATTTCGGCCCTAAATTAAGTCTTTTATGTACTACAGTGCAGCATTTGTCATATTTTACCTACTCAGTGGCCTAGTGGTTAGACCAGGGGTCAGCAACCTTTTTGAAAGCAAGAGCTACTTCTTGGGTAGTGATTAATGTGAAGGACTACCAGTTTGATACACACTTCAATAAATTGCCAGGAATAGCCAATTTGCTCAATTTACCTTTAACTATGTTATTATTAATAATTAATGATATTTACACTTAATTGAACGGTTTAAAAGAGGAGAAAACTCGAAAAAAATGACAATTACATTTTGAAACATAGTTTATCTTCAATTTCGACTCTTTAAAACTCAAAATTCAACCGAAAAAAAGAAGAGAAAAACTAGCTAATTCGAATCTTTTTGAAAAAATCAAAAAAATAATTTATGGAACATCATTAGTAATTTTTCTTGATTAAGATTCATTTTAGAATTTTGATGACATGTTTTAAATTAAGTTAAAATCCAATCTGCACTTTGTTAGAATATATAACAAAGTGGACCAAGCTATATTTCTAACAAAGACAAATCATTATTTCTTCTAGATTCACCAGAACAAAAATTTTAAAAGAAATTCAAAAGACTTTGAAATAAGATTTAAATTTGATTCTACAGATTTTGTAGAATTGCCAGAATATTTTTTTTGAATTTGAATCATAAGTTTGAAGAAATATTTCACAAATATTCTTCGTCGAAAAAACAGAAGCTAAAATGAAGAATTAAATTAAAATGTATTTATTATTCTTTACAATAAAAAAAATAAATTTACTTGAGCATTTGTTTAAATTGTCAGGAAAGAAGAGGAAGGAATTTAAAAGGTAAAAAGTTATATGTGTTTAAAAATCCTAAAATAATTTTTAGGGTTGTATTTTTTCTCTAAAATTGTCTTTCTGAATGTTATAAGAAGCAAAGTAAAAAAATTAATGAATTTATTCAAACAAGTGAAGACCAAGTCTTTAAAATATTTGCTTGGATTTTCAAATTCTGGTAAGTGCTGCTATTTGAGCTATTTTTAGAACAGGCCAGCGGGCTACTTATCTGGTCCTTGCGGGCTACCTGGTGCCCGCGGGCACCGCGTTGGTGACCCCTGGGTTAGAGTGTCCGCCCTGAGATGGGTAGGTTGTGAGTTGAAACCCCGGCCGAGTCATACCAAAGACTATATAAAAATGGGAGCCATTACCTCCCTGCTTGGCACTCAGCATCAAGGGTTGGAATTGGGGGTTAAATCACCAAAATGATTCCCGGGCGCAGCACCGCTGCTGCCCACTGCTCCCCTCACCTCCCAGGGGGTGAACAAGGGGATGGGTCAAATGCAGAGGACACATTTCACCACACCTAGTGTGTGTGTGTGTGTGACAATCATTGGTGCTTTAATTTTCTATTGTGTTGTGGCATTAGATTTTCACCAAGCGGGACTTGGGGTTCCGGGTTAAGGGTGAACACTGCTGGGAACACGACGGCTTATCTCAGCGCTCTGCAACAATCAAATTGACCACATTTTTGAAGAACAACTTTTTCTTTTTTTTTTCAATTTCATCTTCAACTCCCACCTCATCAATAATACGTTGGTGAGCATTTGACAAAAAAACAACTGCACTCTCGTTCTGGTAAGCAGGCAAAATAGGAAGTGGTCACTTAGCAATGGGAGAGAACACGCTAAAAGCCAAATCACGTAACAGTATCAAGTTTGGCTGCACCATCGTGCCATCTCGCTGTTGATTCTCTGCATGGAGTGAGAAGAGAAAGTAAAAAAAAGGAGTGCTGCAGAGAGAAAATTAATTGTCGATACCACAGGAAAAGTCACCTCGACAGTAAATATTAGGTACGAACTGAAGTGCAGTACAGTATAAACAAAATAAATTACAAAATATAACGAATGTGCTACTTTAAAACAAAAGTAATTTGGTCCAATAATATTTAAATAATAATTACTTTGAAACGCAAATCCCATAGGGGTGATGAAAGGATGGTCAGTGACTGAGAGCTGCGGCCTGCCACCATGACCCTGCACTCCCTCCCCTATGTTGCTAGATATCTCGAGATGTACGTTATAATATGTATATGTGCTTTGCCATTAAGGTTTTTTTCCCACTCCAGACTGGGCCCCCTTAGGAGCCCAGTCTAGATTGTATTTTTTTTACTCATCCTTCCCCAGTGTTTTACCTTTTTCCCCATCTTTTACAGGGCGCCTTGCGGCGACCCATCAGCGTTCCTGTTCTGTAACCCTGTACACTGTTTGTTTGTCTAATCTTGAACGGGTTTGTGCTGAAAACAAAGTTTCGTTGTACTTGTGCAATGACAATAAAGACCTATCTATAGGGATGATGTTTGATAAGGAATTATCGAGTTCAAGCCTATTATCGAATCCTCTTATCGAACCGATTCCTTATGGATTCTCTTATGGAGTCCAGATAGGTTGTTGTATATGGAAAAAAACACACAATATTTGGTTTAACAAAAGCTCACTTTTATTATATAAAAAAACATTTTAACCTAATAAATAAATAAATATTGACTGTTACCCCCCTAAAAAAATAAAATAAAATAAATAAATAATTACTGTTGTTACCCAAAGTATATTAAGTGTGATTTTTCATAAAAACAAATATATACAGTAACACAAAAACAAGCTGTCTCTGTGATCACTATAGGTGTATAAATAATAATATAGTGTTAAATAAAATCAGTCCCTTGGGAACAAAACTGGAAATAATACAGCTCTCCAAAAAGTGCACTTCTGCTGCTATTTGACATAACTGTTTGTTATGATGCTTTGACATTTTTGCACTTTATTTCTTTATTGAAAGAAAATTCAATGAAGAGAAAAGTTGTTTGCAAATGTGGCTACAATGCTAAAAAATGAAAAGTTAAAGCTAAAAAAAGAAATACACTTTATTGAGTTAACATTATTTCTTTATAGGGGGAAAGATGTTATGAGCTAGGGAATATAACAACTACACTACCCAGCATGCAACGGGAGTGACGAGCATGCGCGGTAGCCCCGAAAAGTGTTGTTGCATGTTGTCACCCGTGAAAGTAAACGTCAAGAAGTCAGCCAACACGCCTCGTCTGCATTATTTATAATTAGACAGACAACACATATACAGTGTGAAAAACAAAAGTTAAAAAAGGGAGATGTGTTGTATATATATGTATGTGCTGCGGTGTCATATATGTTGTATATATATGTATGTGCTGCGGTGTCATATATGTTGTATATATATGTATGTGCTGCGGTGTCATATATGTTGTATATATATGTATGTGCTGCGGTGTCATATATGTTGTATATATATGTATGTGCTGCGGTGTCATATATGTTGTATATATATGTATGTGCTGCGGTGTCATATATGTTGTATATATATGTATGTGCTGCGGTGTCATATATGTTGTATATATATGTATGTGCTGCGGTGTCATATATGTTGTATATATATGTATGTGCTGCGGTGTCATATATGTTGTATATATATGTATGTGCTGCGGTGTCATATATGTTGTATATATATGTATGTGCTGCGGTGTCATATATGTTGTATATATATGTATGTGCTGCGGTGTCATATATGTTGTATATATATGTATGTGCTGCGGTGTCATATATGTTGTATATATATGTATGTGCTGCGGTGTCATATATGTTGTATATATATGTATGTGCTGCGGTGTCATATATGTTGTATATATATGTATGTGCTGCGGTGTCATATATGTTGTATATATATGTATGTGCTGCGGTGTTGTATATGTTGTATATATATGTATGTGCTGCGGTGTCATATATGTTGTATATATATGTATGTGCTGCGGTGTCATATATGTTGTATATATATGTATGTGCTGCAGTGTCATATATGTTGTATATATATGTATGTGCTGCGGTGTCATATATGTTGTATATATATGTATGTGCTGCGGTGTCATATATGTTGTATATATACCATACCATACCATACCAACTTTATTTATAAAGCCCTTTAAAAACAACCACAGTTGAAAAACAAAGGGCTGTACACCACAAAGAAATAAAGGCAAAGGACATATATGTATGTGCTGCGGTGTCATATATGTTGTATATATATGTATGTGCTGCGGTGTCATATATGTTGTATATATATGTATGTGCTGCGGTGTCATATATGTTGTATATATATGTATGTGCTGCGGTGTCATATATGTTGTATATATATGTATGTGCTGCAGTGTCATATATGTTGTATATATATGTATGTGCTGCAGTGTCATATATGTTGTATATATATATGTATGTGCTGCGGTGTCATATATGTTGTATATATATGTATGTGCTGCGGTGTCATATATGTTGTATATATATGTATGTGCTGCAGTGTCATATATGTTGTATATATATGTATGTGCTGCAGTGTTGTATATATATGTATGTGCTGCAGTGTTGTATATATATGTATGTGCTGCGGTGTCATATATGTTGTATATATATGTATGTGCTGCAGTGTCATATATGTTGTATATATATGTATGTGCTGCAGTGTTGTATATATATGTATGTGCTGCAGTGTTGTATATATATGTATGTGCTGCGGTGTTGTATATGTTGTATATATATGTATGTGCTGCGGTGTCATATATGTTGTATATATATGTATGTGCTGCGGTGTCATATATGTTGTATATATATGTATGTGCTGCGGTGTCATATATGTTGTATATATATGTATGTGCTGCGGTGTCATATATGTTGTATATATATGTATGTGCTGCGGTGTCATATATGTTGTATATATATGTATGTGCTGCGGTGTCATATATGTTGTATATATATGTATGTGCTGCAGTGTCATATATGTTGTATATATATGTATGTGCTGCAGTGTCATATATGTTGTATATATATGTATGTGCTGCGGTGTCATATATGTTGTATATATATGTATGTGCTGCGGTGTCATATATGTTGTATATATATGTATGTGCTGCAGTGTCATATATGTTGTATATATATGTATGTGCTGCAGTGTTGTATATATATGTATGTGCTGCAGTGTTGTATATATATGTATGTGCTGCGGTGTCATATATGTTGTATATATATGTATGTGCTGCAGTGTCATATATGTTGTATATATATGTATGTGCTGCAGTGTTGTATATATATGTATGTGCTGCAGTGTTGTATATATATGTATGTGCTGCGGTGTTGTATATGTTGTATATATATGTATGTGCTGCGGTGTCATATATGTTGTATATATATGTATGTGCTGCAGTGTCATATATGTTGTATATATATGTATGTGCTGCAGTGTTGTATATATATGTATGTGCTGCAGTGTTGTATATATATGTATGTGCTGCAGTGTTGTATATATATGTATGTGCTGCAGTGTTGTATATATATGTATGTGCTGCAGTGTTGTATATATATGTATGTGCTGCGGTGTTGTATATATATATGTATGTGCTGCGGTGTTGTATATATATGTATGTGCTGCAGTGTTGTATATATATGTATGTGCTGCAGTGTTGTATATATATGTATGTGCTGCGGTTGTTTTAAGAAGGTTGCGACAGCTGCCGTAAAGGAGGTGCGTTGCTAGCCTGGTTGCTATGTTTCCGGTGGGTGGTAAAAGTGTTGGTCATGTGTTTGTACCCTGCTCAAATCTCTCAGTAAAGTTCTTCATTGGATTATAGCTTTTGTTTTGAACTTTATTACACCTTGGAGCGCTTTTTTCCGTCCATTTTTTCCTGCTTTCGCTATCTGCGCCTAATGACTGAGCTACTTGACGCCATTTCTTGTGATGTCCCACGGAGCATTTCTGGTCGGGACGGGATTCGTTCCGAGGGATTCGAATAAAGAACCAACTCTTTTCTTTACTATAGTGGTCTCGATAACGGGTACCGGTTCTCAAAAAGGGATTCGAGTCCGAGGACTCGGTTCTTTTCTTATCGAACAACCGGGAAAACCAGTTTCGAGTATCATCCCTACCTATCTATCAAATAATAACATGATTTCCTTTCTGCAATTAAATAGGAATAAAAGACCAAATTAAATGTTACACAGCGTGGCACTAAACCTGCAAAAAATAGTTCCTCTCAGCTTTTTCCAAGTTCAGATTTTCACACTATTTTGTTACACTTTTTTAAGCCTTTTTTACATTCTACATATTTTTGTATCTTAATTCTAAGAGGTTATAACAGTCATACAATGGGATTTTTAGAGCTTTTTTTTAACATTGAGTGTTTCCATGGTTGTGTTAAAAAATGGCTAAGGGGATTATAATCAGAGGATGGTTACATCCATCTATCCTTCCCTTTTTTTAACTGCTCGTCCCTCTCGGGGTCGCGGGAGGGTGCTGGAGCCCATCTCAGCTGCATTCGGGCAGTAGGCGGGGTACACCCTGGACAATCGCAGGTCCAACACAGGTAGACAGACAACCATTCACACACACCAATTGAGTGTTAAAGTTAAAGTAGCAATGATTGTCACACACACACTAGGTGTGGCGAAATTGTTCTCTGCATTTGACCCATCACCCTAGGTAACCCTCTGGGAGGTGAGGGGAGCAGTGGGCAGCAGCGGTGGCCGCGCCCGGGAATCCTTTTTGGTGATTTAACCCCCAATTCCAACCCTTGATGCTGAGTGCCAAGCAGGGAGGTAATGGCTCCCATTTTTATAGTCTTTGGTATGACTCGGCCAGGGTTTGAACCTCCAAATGTGTTTGGAGGTGGGAGGAAGCCGGAGTACCCCACGCAGTCACAGGGAGAACATGCAAACTCCACACAGAAAGACCCCCAGCCCGGGGATCGAACCTGGGTCTTTCGTATTGCAAGGTGCGCACACAAACCAACCCCTGCCCACCATGCTGCCAGGATTACATTTGAAATAAAAATGTTAACATTCTTTTTTTTCTTTCTCTCCTGGTCCTTATTTTCGATAGATCATAAAAAACACCGCCCAGTCCCAGTGTATTTGTCACACATATCAATCAATCAATCAATGTTTATTTATATAGCCCTAAATCACAAGTGTCTCTAAGGGCATAATAGCACAGGCAATATAGATTCCAGTTTTGACACATTTTCACCCTTTTTTCAACAGTTTAGGAGCAGAATAGTTACATGAGAAAAATATGCGCCCGTTGTTAGGGTTACCTTTATTTGTGAGTTGACCATGTTATGGTAGAACTCATCTGGATTCTTCTCCAGAGCCTTCTTCTTAAGGGCTTTGAGGGTGTTTTGCTTCTTGTGGTAGTCACTGTTGGAACACAATCAATGGCCGTAGTTAAATATCAGTGTTAAAACCTAGATCAGTGTTTTTCAACCTTTTTTGAGCCAAGGCACATTTTTAGCGTTGAAAAAATGCAGAGGCACACCACCAGAAGAAATCATTAAAAAACGAAACTCAGTGGACAGTAAAAAATCGTTGTCGCAATTTTGGATATGACTTTAAAGCATAACCAAGCATGCATCAATATAGCTCTTGTCTCAAAGTAGGTGTACTGTCACCACCTGTCACATCAAGCCCTGACTTATTGAGTTTTTTGCTGTTTTCCTGTGTGTAGTGTTTTACTTCTTGTCTTGCGCTCCTATTTTGGTGGCTTTTTCTCTTTTATTGGTTATTTTCCTGTAGCAGTTTCATGTCTTCCTTTGAGCGATATTTTCTGCATCTACTTTGTTTTAGCACTCGAGAATATTTCAGTTGTGTTTATCCTTCTTTGTGTGGACATTGTTGATTGTCATGTCATGTTCGGATGTACATTGTGGACGCCGTCTTTGCTCCACAGTAAGTCTTTGCTGTCGTCCAGCATTTTGTTTTTGTTTACTTTGTAACCAGTTCAGTTTTATTTTTGTCCTGCATAGCCTTCCTTAAGCTTCAATGCCTTTTCTTAGGGACACTCACCTTTTGTTTATTTTTGGTTTAAGCATTAGACACAATTTTACCTGCACACTGCCTCCCGCTGTTTTCGACATCTACAAAGCAATTAGCTACCTGCTGCCACCTACTGATATGGAAGAGTATTACACGGTCACTCTAGCTCTCGACAGCACCGACACTCAACAACAACACATCATTTGCAGACTACAATTACTTGTTTAAAAAAAAAAAGCTAACCCAAACGGGTGAAATTAGACTAGTGTGCCGCGGCACAGTGGTTGAAAAACACTGGCCGAGACAAACAAACTTACTCTGCACGGAGTTTGTAGTCTTTCTTCTTCTGCAGGAGTCCCAAATGCTTCCTAAAGGCAGGCTGAGCGGACACAGAAAAAGGTTTAGTGTTAAATAATAAATGATGTTTAATAAATAAGCGTGGCCATGTTAGCCTTTGGCTAGGTCTGCTAGCTCACCTGAGATTGTTCATGGTGGCTTCTCTGTCGGGATTTTAAGGCTTTTCTGAACGACGACATGTCTGAAAAATGTCTGGAAAAAACTTATTGTACAAGACTTTTTAAAAAAAAGCCCTTAAATTTAAACTTGGGTCATTCAACGCGAGTGTGCTGCTCCTCAAATCGCTTTCCGTATAATCACGTGGTTTCCGGTTTGGCGTGCGGTGTTTTATTCCATTCCGCAGATTCGGCACGAAAAGAGACATACTAAAAACGTCGTGTAGGTCTTTATTCGTAAGTCTAACACGCTAAATAATTATGAAATATTTTTTTACAGGTACGATTTGTCATCTGAACGATGGTAAAGTGGAATAAAAATGTCCCTTGGGAGCGCCAAGTGCCAACTGGATGAGTTTAGGTAAAGACGACAGGGAGCGCTGTTTTACAGATGCGTCGAATATGGGATAAGCCTTTTTTTTATTTGTTTTATTTTATTTTATAAACCTTTATTTATAAATTGCAACATTTAAAAACAATTGAGAAATAATAATAATTTTAAAACAGTACAAAACAGCGCCAGGGGGGTTGTAAACTCAATAAAGTAACTAAAATCCATCCATCCATTTCTACCGCTTTTCCCTTCGGGGGCGCTGGAGCCTATCTCAGCTACAATCGGGCGGAAGGCGGGGTACACCCTGGACAAGTCGCCACAAATTTTTATTTATTGTTCTTATTTATTTTTTTATTTATTCTATAACTATTATACATTGCAACATTTACAAACAATTGAGAAATAATAATAATCAAAAACAGTACAGAAACAGTACAAAACAGCGGCAGGGGGTTGTAAAAGCAATAAAGTAACTAAAATCTATCCATCCATTTTCTACCGCTTGTCCCTCTCGGGGTGGCGGGGGGTGCTGGAGCCTATCTCAGCTGCATTCGGGCGGAAGGCGGGGTACACCCTGGACAAGTCGCCACAAATGCGTCGAATATAGGATAGGACAGCCTTTTTTAATTTTTTATTTAAATTATATTTTTTAGTTTTTAAATTTTACGAACCTTTATTTATAAATTGCAACATTTACAAACATTTGAGAAATAATAATAATAATTTAAAAAAGTACAAAAACAGTACAGAAATAGTACAAAACAGCGGCAGGGGGTTGTAAACTCAATAAAGTAACTAAAATCCATCCATCCATTTTCTACCGCTGGAGCCTATAACAGCGACATTCGGGCGGAAGGCGGGGTACACCCTGGACAAGTCGCCACCTCATCGCTAAAGTAACTAAAATATAATGCAATATATATATATATATATATATATATATATATATATATATATATATATGTATATATATATATATATATATATATATATATATATATATACTGTATAGATGTAAGCACAAGTTAACACTTGCAGGGCATTACTGCCTGACGCACCTCCGACAGTGCCATGTGGTGCTGGCTGCAGGGTCGTCAGCCGGGAGCCACCCTTCACAGATGTTTCGCTCCTTTAATCCCGGAACATCTCTGGGTGGTGGAGCAGCGACAGGGACGTCTCCCTTCCACCCCCTGCAGCCAGCTGGAGGATCCATAATGTACCCACATTCTAACCCCGGTGTTATTGCTGTTGTGTATATGGAATGAGTCCCAAGGGACTATATATATATATATATATATATATATATATATATATATATATATATATATATATATATATGTAAATATACATATTTTTAAATATATATTTATATTTATTTATTTACATATACATATATATATATATATATATATATATATATATATATATATATATATATATATATATATAATATATATATCGCCCTGTCTCTGCTTTGTCTGCGTCACGGTACTCGATGTTCTGGACACAAACACTGATACGAGAAGACTCGCAATCCAACATTGCAAGTTGTCCCTTTGCACAGATAGAAAAGTACAACTTCAGCACAATTGATAATAACTATAGCAACGGCCTTTAAGCATGAGAGTTGTGTGATAACTTATACATAATTATTCCAACACGTGTATCTTAGTTGTTTTCATGAACAAATTTGGAGGTGTTGAAATCGCCATAAAAAATTGTCAAGTAGCATGTCAATGGAAAAATCTATGTATTTTAGCGTCAAGCTGGCGCATTTTTGGAAAAGTAGAGCCTTAGTAACGGAGTGTTTTTGAGTCCATTTCTTTGTTGGCTTTGGAAATCGCAAGACTTCACTGCAAAAAGTCAGTGTTCAAAAACAAGGAAAAAATATACAAAAATGAGGGGTATTTTATTTGAACTAAGCAAAATTATTTGCCAATATAAGAAGAACATTTGGCTTGTCAAGAATTTCCAAAACAAGTAAAATTAGCTAACCTCAATGAACCCAAAAATAGCTTAAAATAAGTATATTCTCACTAATAACAAGTGCACTTTTCTTGGTAGAAAAAAAAAGAGACCTTTTTGCTCAATATGTTGAAAAATATTCTTCAATGAAGTAAATGCTAGTGCCATTATCTTGCAGGCATGTGATTTGACCACAATGAAAAAGACTGAAAACATTTCCTGGGGTCTGGGGGGACGAAGGCCCCCAGCCAGGTCCAGCCAGGTCCTGCCACCAGTGCCCTGGTGGGCTGGTGGGGGGACAAGGAAGCTCCTGGTTTTTCACCAATTTAACATGCTAAAATGAACAAAGACAGCACCATTTGAAGAACATATTTGAGTGTTTAAAGACATGAAAACATCATTAATAGAACATACATAACCTAATGAATCACTGTATATGGTTCAGTCCCAACAGTATTTAGTCACTAATATTTACATCTTGTGTTCCCAGGTCACATTGATCAGTGTTATTATCTACACTTTATTTACAGTATTACCACATTACTTCAGTTCACTTCACACATTAGCTTTCTCCGAGAGCCCTAACATGAGCTTTCCTCGCACATTTATTTAACAAAATACCAAATGTAAACATTTCATTCTTTTTGCCAAAATAGGATATACATTTATGAAAATAATTAAAGGTGTTTAGTATTGTTTACTCATATTTGAAAATAGGAAATAATAATAATGTGAGGACATATTGCATGAAACAAGTGTGAAAATATTGACCTTCAAGATTGTTACACCACTGACAATAGTTTCAACAGACTACATAAGAACTTCATATTACAAAATAGTATTATATGCACATTTATTTAAAATAAATTGTTAACTGGAATCAATAATGCGACTCTTTGAATTTCTGTCATTTCATAATATATTTTCACGTGGCTTTTTATTTTTAGAAAAACCCATTTATATTTCGCAAAGCAATAATTGGTTAATATTTAAAACAAACATGCGTATTTCGCAAGCAAATATTTTTTAGCTGACCTCATTATTAACAACCCTGTGTGCAACTGAAGTGGGCGGATCTTTCCTCTCCATGTCTACAGCAGTTGTGGATGTAAACAAAGGATGAAGTCCGTAAGGTTTGCTCACTTTGGGTTGACATCCAAAAGTAGCAGCGAGTGAAAAGTTAGTTTTCCTTGCTTCAAGTTGTTTCATATGTTTTTGGTGTTTCGCATGTACTTCCAAAGCCTTGAAACCTGGTGATCCATAGTCAATATTATCATGACACCACGTGCACTAAACCTTTCCGGGACCATCGATTTTCCGAATAAAATCACCGAACAAAGTCGTAACTTCCTTCTTCCCAACAGTATCAGTGATTTCCCTTTCCATCCAGTCCCATCCAAACTTATTTTTGACATGTTTATCAATTTCTTTTACTCGTAAAGAGTCCTTTCTCTCGAGAACCGACATCGTTTACGTATGGAAAATGGCGGTATGATGACGTTATTAATGTCATCATTCATAACAGATGTCCTGATTGGTCACAAGGAACATATCGACCAATCAACTACGGCGTAATATAAACTACGTCTCGAATCTTGATTTAGGGTCGGGAAAAAAAAACGAAAAACGGGAGATAATTTTTTTTTCTCCCCGAGATTAAAAAAGACGGAATTCCGACTTTAGACGGAAAAATCACATGCCTGAGCTTGACATAATGATATGCACTCGGCATTACATTTCTTGAAAGCAGCAAACTTATACTAAAAACTAATTTATTGTTCTTAATGGAAAGGTAACAAGGCAAGCGCTTGTTACTCTCGGGGTCTCCTAGCCGCTCAGGCAAATCATTTGGTCTAAAAATGCATTTTTCCATGGATAACATGACATCATCGCGCCAAGTGCGTGCTCTTTAAGTCAATTAGTGTGCATATATACAGCCCGGCCCTCGGCCAAAATGTTTGTAATTAAAATTTTGAGGAATTTATCTGAACGTGCATGAACTACAGTATTTCTGTTCAAAATTGTTTGAAATGTTAAATGTTGAAATATTAACTGTCAGTTTACTGTACTGTGCCAACTGTACTACTATATGAGTACGTGTTTTCTATTGTTGCATTGAAAATAAAACCGCAAAGTCCATTTGGCTGTCATCTGTTTTAATTATGAGACACAATTGTGTCAAAGTCATGATTTTTTTATTTCATGCTTGAAATAAGAAAGTATTACTTTAAAAAAGTAGTTTTCTACTTGTGAGTGTTGATGACACAGCTTTGCAACACTTGATATTCTAGTTTCAAGCATGTTTTACTCAATATAGGCAATCAAATCCATCAGTAATATCTTACTGAGATCATTTAGGACCAAAACCCTTAAAACAAGTAAAAGACTGGAACATAAAATCTGCTTAGTGAGAAGAATGATCTTATCAGACAGAAAATAAGCAAATATCAGCCTTATTTGACATATTTCATCTTACTTAGATTTCAGTTGTTGCAGTGTACCTAGAAGTTGCATATCTTATGTGTGACTGCCATCTACTGGTCACACTTATCATTACACCATGCACCAAATAAAATTGCTTCGAGGTCGGTAAGCGCAAACAGAATTATTCCGTACATTAGGCGCACCGTCGATTTTTGAGAAAACGAAAGGATTTTAAGTGCGCCTTATAGTCCGCTACACCTCCCTGATATCGAAGTACATGTCAAACTACTTCCTTAACGTAAATGACCGCCATAACCACAACACCAGGGGGAGCTCCACTAACCACGTTAAACCCAGATTCCCAACTAACAAAGGTCTTAACTCATTCTCTTTCTATGCCACATCAATGTGGAATGCACTCCCAACAGGTATAAAAGAAAGGGCATCTCTATTCTCCTTCAAAACCGCAATAAAAGTTCACCTCCAGGCAGCTACAACCCTAAACTAACACCCTCCCCGGATTGCTAATAATCAAATGTAAACAATCAAATGCAGATACTTTTTCTTTTTCTTATGCCTTCTGATCTCTCTCTCTCTCTCTCTCTCTCTCTCTCTCTCTCTCTCTCTCTCTCTCTCTCTCTCTCTATGTCCACTACTTGATGTCCATACCCCCCCCCTCCACACCCTCTGATTGTAAATAATGTAAATAATTCAATGTGATTATCTTATGTGATGACTGTATTATGATGATAGTATATATGATAGTATATATCTGTATCATGAATCAATTTAAGTGGACCCTGACTTAAACAAGTTGAAAAACTTATTGGGGTGTTACCATTTAGTGGTCAATTGTACAGAATATGTACTTCACTGTGCAACCTACTAATAAAAGTCTCAATCAATCAATCAAAAGTCCGAAAAATACGGTAACAGGGAACAGAAAGGCATTTGAAGAGTCATACTGGGTTTTTTTAAGGTGTGACTGAAATGAACAGTCCGGAGAGATGACACACAGCAGTCAAAGCACCAGTGAGCTCATCTGACCCAGACTTGCAACTGTGCATGGATGTAATATCCCACCAAACAAGCGCCCACCTCTCCTCACCCCTCACCCCTCACCCCCCTCCTCTGAACCACCAAGAATGTCTGTTACATGTGTGAGATTTGCCCAGCATGCAGAATGTTTGTGGCTGATGAGGACGATGAATGGGATCAGTGTTTCCACATGATGTCACATATTTTCTTTATCAGCCCGGCGGTTAATGACCCCGAATCCCGCGCACGTTTCCGCGCGACTAATCCACTCGCCCGCAAGACTGTGCTCTATATTTACAGCAACCGCCGCCGGTGTAGTTACACCTTTTAATGTCTGCAATCAGACTGACTGAGTTCCTCACTGTTTCATTCCTGGAAGTCAGGGAAATACTGCAATGGGACCTCTAAAATGTTTCAGATTTAGCATTTGCCCATCGGAAATAACACAAACAGGAATAAAACTTCGTCAAAACCTTTTCAAGTTGACTGTCGTACAAGTGTAAAAAGAAGTTAACCACTGTTGTTAGTACTGTGAACACTGATGATGAAGGCAATTTGTATAGAAATGATCCATTCAAGGGCCAGATTTACTAAGATCCAAACAAACGCGGTGAACAGCGTGTGCAATCTATAAAATAGGGTGTACTACTAGTAGGCGTGTTACAGTCGCGCTCATAAGTTGACATACCCTGGGAGGATTTATGATTTCTTGGCCATTCTTCAGAGAATATGAATGATAACACAAAAACCTTTGTGTTATTGAGATGCAAAGAAAAATCCACAAATAACTTCAGCTGGAATACAGGACCCTCTGAAAAATTGTGGCGTGGCTGTTTCAAGATGCACAATAAGGACGCACTTGAAGAAAAATGGGCTGCATGGTTCGAGTCGCCTGGAAAGCCATTTCTGCGCAAAAGTCACAAAGCATCCCGCTTAAATTACGCCAAACAGCACAGAGACAAGCCTCAAAACTTCTGGAACAAAGTAAATTGGAGTGATGGGGCCAAAATTGAACTTTTTGGCCACTCGACCATGCAGCCCATTTTCCTTCAAGTGCCTCCTTATTGTGCATCTTCAAACAGCCACACCACAATTTTTCAGAGAGTCCTGTATTTCAGCTGAAGTCATTTGTGGATTTTTCTTTGCATCTCAAACAATTTCCCTTGCAGTTGTGGCTGAAATCTTTGCTGGTCTACCTGAATCCCTCATTTTCCACTTCTTCATCAGCGTTTGAACACTGCTGATTGGCATTCTCCATTCCTTGGATATCCTTTTATACCCATTTCTGGTTTTATGCACTTCAATGACCTTTTCTCGCAGATCCTTTGACAATTCTTTTGCCTTCCCCATGACTCAGAATCCAGAGACATGTGTGCAGCACTGGATGAAAGATGCAATGGTGTGTCACAAAGTCACTGAGCTTTTATACACACACATTCATTACAAACAAACATGTCAAAGGTGAGGATTGGAACCTTGATTAGTCATTCAAACCTCTTTGTGTCAACTTTTGTGCATGTTATCACATCAAAGTCACTGGGGTATGTCAACTTTTGATCAGGGTCATTTGGGTACTTTCTTTTGTCATTTTGATTTAAAAAGAGTAAACACAGTTGTTTGCCAATAAATAGCTTCACACAACCATTAAGCATGAGTGGAAGAAAGGTGTTTGTGTTATCATTCATATTCTCTGAAGAATGGCCAAGAAATCCTACATTCTCCCAGGGTATGTCAACTTATGAGCACAACTGTACGTGTGATTTACTAACACTGTGTACAGACCGCCTTATTTAAATGATGTACTATACGGGCATCACCACGGAGACACTCTCATTTACTGCTCATGCATGTTATGGTGCTCCTACTTTCAAATAACACATTGTGGAAGTGGCTTCCCTGCGGTCCCACCGACAGACACTTCACAGGATCCAAGCTTGCAGGTTTGAACAAAGTTTTAATGATCATATGTTTTATCAACAAGTTTTCTTCTCCCAGAGGGTGACTTTTCAGTCGCGTCCGTAACCTCTCTTCCCCTCTGGTCCCGCCCGCTTACTGTTAAAGACAACAAGATGATTAGATTAACACGTACCACCTGTGAAATCTAATCACCTGCTAGCTGTGTCTCGCCGTCAGCACATGCCACGCCCCTGTCCGATGGCGCTCGTCCTCTGTAAGCATGGACAGCGGCGGTGACTTTTCTTCCTGCAAGCAGCGCTGACTACACCTCCCCCCACACACATGTACTACTTTTTATGGGCATTTTAGAAGCAGTCTATCTAAGAAACATGTTTAATGTAGCGAAATATTTTTTTTGTTAAAATAAAGCCAAAAATGCAAATTTTTGTGTTTTTTTTAATTAGAAAAGTATTGAAAAGTAGCTGTGTCTCGCCGTCAGCACATGCCGTGTCCCTGCCCAATGGCGCTTGTCCTCAGTACCATGGACAACGGCGGTGACTTTTCCTCCTGCAAGCAGCGCTGACTACACCTCCCCCCACACACATGTGGCGGCATGGCGTAGTGGGTAGAGCAACCGTGCCAGAAACCTGAGGGTTGCAGGTTCGCTCCCCGCCTCTTACCATCCAAAAATCGCTGCCATTGTGTCCTTGGGCAGGACACTTCACCCTTTGCCCCCGGTGCCACTCACATCGGTGAATTGAATGATGAATGATAGGTGGTGGTCGGAGGGGCCTTTGGCGCAAATTGCAGCCACGCTTCCGTCAGTCTACCCTAGGGCAGCTGTGGCTATGAAAGTAGCTTACCACCACCAGGTGTGAATGAATGATGGGTTCTACATGTAAAGCGACTTTGGGTACTTAGAAAAGCGCTATATAAATCCCAGGTATTATTATTACTACTTTTTATGGGCATTTTAGAAGCAGTCTATCTAAGAAACATATGTTTAATGTACCAAAATATGTTTTTGTTAAAATAAAGCCAATAATGCCATTTTTATTTTTTTTTAAATTAGAAAAGTATCGAAAAGTAGCTGTGTCTCGCCGTCAGCACATGCCACGCCCCTGCCCGATGGCGCTCATCCTCAGTAACCATGAACAGCGGCGGTGACTTTTCCTCCTGCAAGCAGCGCAGACTACCGTATTTTCCGCACCATAAGCCGCACCTAAAAACCACAATTTTTCTCAAAAGCTGACAGTGCGGCTAATAACCCGGTGCGCCTTATATATGGATTAATATTCATATTTATTTTCATAAAGTTTAGGTCTCGCAACTACGGTAAACAGCCGCCATCTTTTTTCCCCGTAAAAGAGGAAGCGCTTCTTCTTCTACGGTAAGCAACCGCCCCCATAGAAGAGGAAGCGCTTCTTCTTCTACGGTAAGCAACCGCCAAGGTGAGCACCCGCCCCCGTAGAAGAAGAAGCGCGCGGATATTTCATTTCATTTGTGTGTTTCTGTAAAGAGCACAAAATGTCTCCTACTAAGAGACACGCGTACAAGGTTCCACTGACTTTTGATATTCCTGTGAACCGCACTGTGGATACAACGGGAACACGTACGGTGAATATCCATTACCTTGCCATGCTAACGGCCAGAAACTTCCACCCACGGTGATATTCAAAAGGAAGACCTTGCCAAAAGAGAACTTTCCAGCCGGCGTCATCATACAAGCTAACTGGAAGGGATGGATGGATGAAGAAAAGATGAGCGAAGAGACCGGGTGACTTTTTTCACGCAGCTCCGTCCCTGTTGATCTATGACTGCATGCGCGTCCACATCATCGATGGTGTCAAAAAACAAGTGAAGCACACCGAAGAAGAAGAAGAATTCGAGGGATTTGTGGATGAGTAATAACTTCAGAACGTGAGCTTTAAATGTTTATTTTGTGTGTTGTGTGACATTAACGTTCGAGCAACGTTGAGTTATTGATGTTGCTATTGCTCTGCACTATTTTGAGTGTTACTATTTTTGTGATTGCACATTTGCACATTACATTTTGGGAGTGAACAGAGTTGTTAGAACGCTGGTTTGTAATATATTATTAAAGTTTGACTGACCTATCTGACTGTTTTTTTGACATTCCCTTTAGCGTAGCGTAGGTGCGGCTAATAACACGGGGCGGCTAATAGGTAAACAAAGTTTTGAAATATGCCATTCATTGAAAGTGCGGTTTACAACACAGGGCGGCTTAGGGTGCGGAAAATACGGTACACCTCCCCCCACACACATGTACTACTTTTTATGGGCATTTTAAAAGCAGTCTATCTAAGAAACATATGTTTAATGTACCGACATTTTTTTTTGTTAAAATAAAGTTAATAATGCCATTTGTGGTGTTTTTTTTAAATTAGAAAAGTATCGAAAAGTATCTAAAAGTAGCTGTGTGTCGCTGTCAGCACATGCCCGATGGTGCTCATCCTCAGTACCGTGGACAGCGGCGGTGACTTTTCCTCCTGCAAGTAGCGCAGACTACACCTCCCCCCACACACATGTACTACTTTTTATGGGCATTTTAGAAGCAGTCTATCTAAGAAACATTTGTTTAATGTACCAAAATATTTTTTTGTTAAACAAAGCCAATAATGCCATTTTTGGTGTTTTTTTTAAATTAGAAAAGTATCGAAAAGTAGCCGTGTCTCGCCGTCAGCACATGCCACGCCCCTGCCCAATGGCGCTCGTTCTCAGTACCATGGACAGCGGCAGTGACTTTTCTTCCTGCAAGCAGCGCTGACTACACCTCCCCCCACACACATGTACTACTTTTTATGGGCATTTGAGAAGCAGTCTATCTAAGAAACATGTTTAATGTACCGAAATATTTTTTTGTTAAAATAAATGCCATTTTTGGTGGGTTTTTTTAATTAGAAAAGTATCGAAATACATTTTGGTGCCAATACCAGTACCAAAATATTGATATTGAGACAACCCCACATGGCACCTTTGGATTTTGCGTGAATCGGTGCCAAAAAAGCACCGGATTCGGTACCGGATTTGGTACCCATCCCTGTGTTAGAAAGTGGTTGACCGCTACTACTAAACCACAAAAGCACAAGTGTCAAACTCAAGGCCCGGGTGGGCTACTTGATTTCATGTGGCCTGCAAAAAACTGAAAATGTAGACCCAAGCAAGCATTTTTCAAAATGTTGGTGAAATAATTTTAAATTTTGGCATAAAAAAATCTACCGCATGCAACTGCAGTTCTTTGTAACTGAATGTTATTTGATGCAAAACATTATTCTTAGCATTTTTCTTTTATCATATGGCTATTATACATTTGAATGGTTACACAGTTAAAAGTGGCCTGTTGAGGACAGCCTTAACTGCAATGTAGCCCAGGTTAAAAATGACTTTTACACCTTTGTACTAAAGGATGTTACGAGGATATACAAAAGCTGAAACCAGTGAAGTTGTCACGTTGTGTGAATGGTAAATAAAAACAGAATACAATGATTTGCAAATCCTTTTCAACCTACATTCAGTTGAATAGACTGCAAAGACAAGATATTTAACGTTCGAACTGGAAAACGTTGTTGTTTTTTTCTACAGTTGTTCGCTACATCTGCAAGTGCAAGTTAAAACTCTACTAAGCAAAGCGAGAGCCATTTATCAACAGCACCCAGAAACGCCGCCAGCTTCGCTGGGCCCGAGCTCATCTGATGCAAAATGGAAAAGTGTTGTGTGGTCTGACGAGTCCACATTTCAAATAGTTTTTTGTCAGGTTCAAACACTGATGACATCTATTAAACAAGACAAGAAGCAGCGAATCAAACAGAGGCAGAATTAATTTTTGCTCAATTGAGGAGAAACGTGTCAACCTACAACCTCTCACAGTGTCACCCACGCTCTGGCGAAAGATTGTACGCCACCTCTTTTTATTTGGATTTTCCCTGTTTACACAACAACATCTGCTTCCAAAGGAATGGGGAGTATGTAAACAGTCATTGTTTTCGGTCACATTAACACAAAAGAAAAAGATGCCTCGGGCTTGGGCTAGTCCTGGATTCAGCTTGAGCAGGTCTTGGATGACAATAGATAACCCCCTCCCGTCTCCTCCCACCGTACACAATGGAATTTTCTAAGCCTTTGCTTGGTGCAACAAAGACAGCCTCTTGTCTGTTCATTGGGAACTCAGTACGGAAAGTTTTTTGATCATTTACATTCAATTTTTCTGACATTTTTGGAAACTGAAAATTGAATATAAGCTGAAAAGGATTTGCAAATCATTGCATTCTGTTTTTATTTACGAAATACACAACATGCCAACTTCACTGGTTTTGGGTTTTGTACATTTGTATTGTTTCACAGTTAAAAGTGGCCTGTTTAGGGCTGCAATGTGGCCCAGGTTAAACATGAGTTTTACACCCGTGTACTTCAAGGATTTTACAAGGATGTATTTGTGTTACCCGACTTTGATAATTTGTACATTTTGCACAGAAAAAAACCATTGTACTTAACGTAACACTCAACGTGTATACACTGTGGTCTTTGAATACCTACTTCCACAGCTCCATGGCCGTCAGCAGCCCTGCACGGCCTCTGTTCAATGCCCGCCAGTCGCCAGCCTCTCCGATATTGCCTCATTCCTGGGTGGTATTTTCACCAGCGCTTTGAAACCGCAGAGTCTTGTAAAACAAAAATGTCTACAATTAAGTGGGAATATAGCGCTTATTTTCCCTGCTTGAGTTTTCAAAGTGTGTATTGCAGCGTGATACCTTCTTTACACAGTCGAGTGGCGAGGCTTGTTGGGTGGCGAAAAGATCAAATGACCAGTGTGGCGCGTCTTTAGAAAGAATGTTGGGTCGTATAACGGAAAAAGAATACCAATACCTCACACCAATCATGGAAAAAACAGATATTATGTGGTAAAAAACCTTTATTCATCACTAATTTACTGCGTTTATCAGTCTAATTGGAGCATTAGTCAGGATTCTCATAACAGTTGATTCCATCCAGGTGCAACTCACATTCAAGACAAAGGGCCTGATCTACTAAGATCCAAATGACAGGCGCTAAACTGCATGTGCAAACTGTAAAATTGGGTGTACTAGGGTTGTCTCAATACCAATATTTTGGTACCGGTACCCGTAGCAAAATGTATTTCAATACTTTTCGATACTTTTTGTCATGTTCTGTGGTGTGGATCTTGTTTTTTGTTATTTTCGGTTTTAAACTCCATAGTTCCTGTTTTTTGGTGCACTCTTGTTTGTTTTGGTTGCCATGGTGGCATATGATTTTCACCTGCTGCTGGTGTTCGGACACACGCACCTTGCTTTAATCAGGAAGAGACTATTTAAGCCTGTAGTTGCCAGGTAGTCGGCTTGGCGACATTACTCTGTTCTTGCTATGTGCTACTCTGATTACTCTGTCCATGCCATAGTTCATGCTGCTCTTTTCTTGCTCGTTTCACGTCACAGTAAGTGTACTTTTGTTTCATGTCCATAGTTTCTGCCCATGTGTTAGTTTTGTTACCTGCGCCAAGTTTTGTTCCTCCACTGTGAGCGCTTTTTGTTTGTACCTTTTGTAGTTTTTTTGAGTAGAAATTCAATCATGTTCTTACCTTCAAGCCATGTCTGCTGTAGTCCGTTTGCATCACGGGAAAACAATCCTTGTAGTAAGCTGCGTCGTAATAATCCTCGTCATGACACTTTTCTAAATAAAGGGGACCACAAAAATGGCATTATTGGCTTTATTTTAACAAAAAAGAATTTAGGGTACATGAAACATATGTTTATTATTGCAATTTAGTCCTTAAATAAAATGTTGAACATACTAGACAACTTGTCTTTTAGTAGTAAGTAAACAAACAAAGACTCCTAATTAGTCTGCTGACGTATGCAGTAACATATTGTGTCATTTATACACCTATTATTTTGTCAAAATTATAAAGGACATGCGTTAAAAAATTATTATTAATCTACTTGTTCATTTATTGTTAATATCTGCTTATTTTCTGTTTTAACATGTTCTATCTACACTTCTGTTAAAATGTAATAATCACTTATTCATTTATTTAAAAAAAGCCTTTTTTCTTTACATTTATGCATTTTAGTTCTGGCTATTAGGCTGTTCTAGTTTTTATATTTTTTTATTTTATTATCTTTTTATTTTTTAAATTAATTTTGTTAATACACTGTAGCACTTTAAGGTTGTTTTCTCAATGTAAAGTGATTTCTACAAATAAAATCTATTATTATTATTATTATTATTATTATTCTCTTCTTTGATACTTTACATTAGTTTTGGGTGATACCACAAATTTAGGTATCGATCCGATACCAAGTAGTTACAGGATCAAACATTGGTCATATTCAAAGTTCTCATGTGTCCAGGGACATATTTCCTGAGTTTATAAACATAGCATAAATTAATAAAACACAAAAAAAAGTGTCATGACGAGGGGGTTTTCTCATCTCACTGCGAGGATTGTTCTCCCGGGATGCAAACGGACTTTTCCGGACCAGGGTAGCAGGTAGGAACATATTTAATTACCAAAACCAGAAAACAACCTGAAGGCGAGCGTGCCTAACGCACGTGAAAGCTAAGACAAAAAACTTGGGACATGAAACTAAAGACATGAAAAACTCAGTAAACTGTGATTTGAAACAAACTATGGAAAAAGACATGGAACGAGCAGCATGAACAAAGTAATCGCATGACACAAGCATAAAAAGAGCATGAAACAATCGCATGAATACGAGCATGAACTATGGCATGAAAAGAACAATGTCGCCAGACCGACTAACTGGCAACCACAGGCTTAAATAATAGTCTCTCTTGATTAGAGACAGGTGTAACCCGAACGCAAGAGACAGGTGAAAAGCATAAATCGTCATGGAAACTAAAACAAACAATGGAGCGCAAACAGGAACTAAAAGAGTCCAAAAACTAACAAAAACATAATCCAGACCACAGATCATGACAAAAATAAGTTGTGATGCCAAAAAATAGGTAAACTCGATCCGATACCAAGTAGTTACAGGATCATACATTGGTCATCATTTAAGTTCTCGTGTGTCCAGGGACATATTTCCTTAGTTTATGAATATAATATGAATTGAAAAAAAATAGATACTAGATACGCTCTTGTACTTGGTATCATTACAGTGGATGTCAGGTGTAGATCCACCCATGGCGTTTGTTTACATTGTGATGCCGGTGAGCTATTGTATCCTCCTACGGTGTGTAGTGAAGCATGTTTAGCTATTCCTCGTCCTGCATGGATGATACTTGTAAGAAACTTACTTTATTTGTCGCCATGGAGGCGAGGATTAGTGATTTCGAAGTAGCTGCGGATGGATGTTAGCTGCTAGCTAGCTAGCCGTGTTTTAAGGCACCTCGTTCCTGAGGGTGTTTCAGTGTTATAACTTCACCTTTATCATTAGTTTTTACACCAAAATGCGTCCATTCTCCCTTTTCTGTCTACACACTGTGTCTCCTCGTAAGTACTCTGTGGGCTCTGTACCGAGGATGTCGTTGTGGCTTGTACAGCCCTTTGAGACACTTGTGATTTAGGGCTATATAAATAAACATTGATTGATTGATTGATTGATTGATACTCCGTGTGTGTGCGCTGCCGAATATGCTCCTCTGCTCGTAAAACCAGCAATGACACGTGACGACGACGCGCCGTCATGCCCGTTTAAAAAAAAATATGGCGAACCGGTACTTTTCAAACAGAGTATGGTACCGTTTCTGTGTACTACCAACATTATGTGCCCATGGAAACATTCATTTCCCTCCATATTCATGTTATCATGCTCCTAAATGTGCTGTTTTGCGATGTTGAACAAGCAGCGCACATCTATAATCTGGAACACATTTTCTGGAATCGCAATGTATTTTTAGCACCCTGATACGTGCTGTGCAGGGAGGCGGTGGACCATCACGTGCTGTGCAGGGAGGCGGTGGACCATCACGTGCTGTGCAGGGAGGCGGTGGACCATCACCACTCCACAGCAAAGTCATGCGCCTGGAATGATCCAAACGCAAGAAAATGCATATTGCAAGATGTTTCAATTAAAATAAATTAAAAAAGTGTTTTTGTTTTTTTGTTTATTTCGAACATGCATCAGTTATTAATATGACCATTTTTCAGTTTTTTTAAATCGCGAAATGTTCGAAAAGGAGAAGGAAGAAACAGAGCTTATCTAATCCGATACCCCTTTTCCATTTCATAGCAATTACTAACACATTTATTCACTTCCTCTTCTCCATTTATACACAATTTATTCAACAAATGATGAATAATAAAGTTCTCAATAAATAGTTAAATAAGGTGAAAATCACATGATGAGATGAATAAGATTGACAAATTTTTTTTAAATAAAGTATAAAATGTTTTTGTCAGGATTCTTCTTTGTACTTTGTAAGCGCTTGGAGCTTTAACAGTTTCTTAAACGGGATCATGTTAGTACATTGTTTTCATTTTTTGCTCAATCCATTCCATGATTTGAGTCCATATACTGATATACTAAAGGTCTTAATGTCAAGTTCAAACACCGATGACATCTATTAAACAAGACAAGAAGCAAGGAATTAAACAGAGACAGAATGAAATTTGGCTCAACTGAGGAGAGCGCGTCTGGGCTGTACTCTTGTACAGTCTCCATCACGCTCTTTTATTTGGACTTTTCGCTGATCCAAACGCAAGAAAATGCATATTGCAAGACGCTTTTTCATGTCGCAGTTATATTGAAATAATAATATTTCCTAAATGGAAAAAAGGCCACTGAGCGTTGTGTTGCAAACAGGACCACACTTCAATTCACACTGTGTGGATGGTTCAATCGGTGTCAATCCAGATTTGATCATCTTCTTCGTCGTACTTATTTGTGTGTGCTGATCATCAAAGCCACTTCAGAGGGGAACTCCTTTTGAAACCTCCACCCAAAACTGGTGACCACCACACAAGTGCGGGTTCATAAATCCCGAGCTAAATTGCACACGTGTCTATGAGAGTTTACACTCGGGTGCACACCCGAGTAATTTGCCTTTTTCCCTGAGGACGTCTTTTAGAGCAGACTTGCCCAAACATTTTTCCTAAAGTGAAAATATGTGTCATGTCTGTTGATCATGTTTTTGTTTTAGTCATGTTCGGTTTTGTTTTTGGACTCTTTGTGCACTCGTGTATGTTTTGTCACCTTAGCAACCCATTAGTTTTCACCTGTCATGTCACGCACCTGTCTCCCGCTTTGCACTCGCACACCTGTCACTAATCATGTCACTGCTATTTAAGTCTGTTTCTGCTGATGGTCCTGGTGACATGATCTATCCTATCACACCATGCTTCTTCTGACACCCCTGCTACCTCTGTTTATCTTCACGCTACCAGAGTTCCATGCCAAGTGTCTTTTTCTTTATTGTTCATAGTTTCTGCCTTTGTGCAAGTTTTGTTTCATTAGCCAAGTTTTTGTACTTCCGCCTTTGGTTCTTTTTGTTAGTGTAAAAATAAAATATGTACTTACATTCACGCCTTGCCCGCGCCAACTTTCCTTTGCATTCAGAGAAAACACAACACCCCAAGATCCAGGTTTTGACAATATGCCAAAGGTCAGCGGGCCAAATTGCGATTTTTACCATGCGACAGCACCACCAGTGAGAAATGTAGTCTAATAGCGACATATGTAAATGTAAAGTAGCGGAAATAATTACATAGACTATGTGCCAAATTCAGTTAACATGCAACTCTGTATCTTTTACGTACAGTACTTTAATAATAATAATAATAATAATTAGGGATGTCCGATAATATCGGACTGCCGATATTATCGGCCGATAAATGCTTCAAAATGTAATATCGGAAATTATCGGTATCGGTTTCAAAAAGTACAATGTATGACTTTTTAAAAGGCCGCTGTGTACACGGCCATAGGGAGAAGTACAGAGCGACAATAAACCTTAAAGGCACTGCCTTCGCGTGCCGGCCCAGTCACATAATATCTACGGCTTCTCACACACACGAGTGAATGCAAGGCATACTTGGTCAACAGCCATACAGGTCACACTGAGGGTGGACGCATAAACAACTTTAACACTGTTACAAATATGTGTGAACCCACACCAAACAAGAATGACAAACACATTTCGGGAGAACATCCGCACCGTAACACAACATAAACACAACAGAATAAATACCCAGAACCCCTTGCAGCACTAACTCTTCCGGGACGCTACAATATACACCCTTGCTACCCCACCTCAACCTCCTCATGCTCTCTCAGGGAGAGCATGTCCCACATTCCAAGCTGCTGTTTTGAGGCATGTTAAAAAAAATAATGCACTTTGTGACTTCAATAATAAATATGGCAGTGCCATGTTGGCATTTTTTTCCATAACTTCAGTTGATTTATTTTGGAAAACCTTATTACATTGTTTAATGCATCCAGCGGGGCATCACAACAACATTAGGCATAATAATGTGTTCATTCCACCACTGTATATATCGGTATCGCTTGATATCGGAATCGGTAATTAAGAGTTGGACAATATCGGAATATTGGATATCGGCAAAAAAGCCATTATCGGACATCTCTAATAATAATAATAATAGATGTTATTTGTAATAAGCACTTTACATTGAGCAATTATGATGATAGTATATATCTGATAGTATATATCTGTACCATGAATCAATTTAAGTGGACCCCGACTTAAACAAAGTTGAAAAACTTATTGGGGTGTTACCATTTAGTGGTCTCTCTCTAGGTCGTCCTCAGACGAGCCTTCCATCGTTGCTTCCAGTCATCCCGATTCTCCATACATTTGGCCAGTTCCTTGGTACTCTGAGCTCCTGCATCCTTCTTGAGTACATCCACGTATGTTAGTGTGGGACGTCCTCTTGACCGATGCCCATGTGTTGGTTCCCACAGTACCAATTTGCTGGCTGGCAGCTCCTGATGCCTTTGGCAGTGCCCTGCTAGTCTCATTCTCCTTACAGCAATCTTCTCGCTCACCCTTGGTATTCCCCTGTAGAGGACTCTGTTGGTTACGTGCGCACTCTTGTTGATGTTAAGCACTGCACGCAGCATCCTGGTGTAGCAACCATCCAGAGACCTCTCAAGGGTTGGCTTCAGGGTCCAGCATTCGCTGTCATAGAGGAGAACGGACTCAACTGTCGCGTAAAAGAAGCTGAGTTTGATTTGGCGGGGGAGGTTGGAGCTCCATACACTGGTCATGCCGTTCAGGGCCCTCCATGCAAGTGCCTTCCTCACTTTTAAATCCTGCTCAGTTGAGTTGACCCATCCGCCCAGGTATTTGAAGTCCTCAACTTCTTTCAGCACAGTGCCTCCTGCTGTTATCAGAGGTTGATGTTCTGGTGGAACATTGTAGGTCATGACCTCAGTTTTCTTGGCATTTAGCCTAAGGCCAACCTTGGCGCACTCTAGCTCTACCCTGTGTAGGAGTTCTTGTGCTTGTTCCACGTTGTTGGAGAGCAGACTGATGTCATCCGCATAGTCAAGGTCTGCCAGGACCACTGCCGGTTGTCGACTCGACTTCCTTGGTGTCAGCGTGAAGCCAAGTTCCTGCTCTCGCCCATTTATTGCCTTCCTGAGCGCATGATCAAGGACTATGATGAAGAGGAAGGGGGCTAGTGTATCCCCTTGTATAACTCCAGCCAGGATGTCAAACTCCTCGCTGTTGCCATCTGGGGTCACCACCCTGGCCCTTGTTCCTGCGTACATGGACTCTATTGCTCGGAGTAGGTTCGGAGGAATACTGTATGCCTTCAAGATCTTCACCATCGTGCCTCGATGTATCGAGTCAAATGCCTTTTTGAAGTCTATGAAGCATAGGACTGCAGTCAGGTTGTCCTTCCTCACCTCCTCAATCAATCTCCTAAGTGCCAAGATCTGGGCTGTAGTTGTTCGTCCTTCTCGAAAGCCGTTCTGATTTACTCTCAGGTGAGGGTCGATTGCATGCCGGACCCTGTTTAGGATCATGCGGTTGTAGACTTTCGCAGTGATACAGGTCAGGCTGATGCCTCGGTAGTTGTCTGGCTTCGAGAGGTCTCCGGATTTGGGCACTGGTACGATGTTTGATAGAGACCACATATCAGGCAGCCGATTGTGCAGCAGAGCAAGGTTGCAGAACTCTAGAATGATGTCATCAAGATCACAGTTCTTCACGACCTCTGGGGGTATGCCGTCCGGGCCAGCGCTTTTTCCCACTCTTACTGTGGCTTTTGCCCTGGCGAGCTCTCCGAGTGTGAAGGGACCATCGTTGATGTTCAGGTTTGGGAGGACTGATGGTATTTCTTCTTCCTCAGCTGCGTCTGCTGTTTCTCCCAGCAGCCTTTTGAAGTGACTGGACCAGGTTGTCACCCTCTCCTCCGGGCTGTGTCCCTCCACCTGTCCCTCCTTGGTCCTCTTCCGCCCCGTCATCTCATTGATGACCCTCCAGGCCTCCCCATACTGTTGTTCACCTTGCGCCGCCTGCACCCTCCGCACTCTCTCCATCAGTTCTTCCCCTTTGATGGTATCATAGCATTTGAAAAGAAACTGTTTGGCTTCATTCAGCTCGCCACGCCTCTCCACAGTTGGTTCCCGCTCAAAGTTGAGGCGGGCTTCCTCCACCATCCCTCGTGCTGCTACGACCTCTGGGTGTTTGGATCGTCTGGAGGTACTGACTCTCTCCATCATGGGCACGTACAGCCTGGTCGCCTCCTCATTCGCAGTGACGAATCTCCTGTATTCTCCACTGGCCTCCGCTCCCCTGTCCAGCTGCTGGAATCGTCTCCTCATCTCCTCTGCGTATCTGGTTTGAAGGCCAGGGTCACTTGAGAAAGCTTTCCAGTTATACCGGATCTTGGGACTTGGTTTGGGGACCCTGAGGCTCAGGCAAACTCTCATTGAGACCACACGGTGGTCTGAGCCCACAGAACTAAAAGTGCTGTATGGCTCAGCATTCAGGATGGAGTTCCTCCATTTCTTCCTCACTAGGATGTAATCTAGCTGCCGTAGTGTTCCTGAGGCTCGGTCTCGGAAGGTCCACCTCTTTCCTGTTCTCTTCCGGAAGATGGTATTCGCCGCCAGTAGCTCGTGTTCCATGAGGAAGGCAGTGAGGTAGGTGCCGTTGCGGTTGGTAGAGTCGTGGTAAGGGAAGGGTGCGTCCTCTGGTCCAAGCCTTGCATTGAAGTCCCCAAGGATTGCCAGGAAGTTGTGCGCTGGGACGCCACGGACCGCTCTTACAAGGTCCTCAAAGAACTTCTCCACCACGTCAGATGGTGCCACGTTGGTGGGTGAGTACACGACTATGACTGTTGTTACTGGTCAATTGGTCAATTGTACGGAATATGTACTTCACTGTGCAACCTACTAATAAAAGTCTCAATCAATCAATCAAACAACCTCAAAGTGCTACAGTGTATTAAAAAAAATAAAAAATAAAAAGATAATACAAATAAATACAAATAAAAACTAGAACTAGCACGCACATATCTAAAAAAAGGCTTTTTTTTAAAAAAAAGAAGGGTTTTTAAGCCTTTTTTAAAAGCATCCACAGTCTGTGGTGCCCTCAGGTGGTCAGGGAGAGCGTTCCACAGACTGGGAGCGGCGGAGCAGAAAGCCTGGTTTCCCATTATTCGTAGATTTTCCGGACCATAGGGCGCATTAAAGGAGTCATATTATTATTATATTTTTTCTAAATGTAAAAGACTTCCTTGTGGTCTACATAACATGTAATGGTAGTTCTTTGGTCAAAATGTTTTACCCATCATCTTCAAGTCGCTCTCTGACAGTCTCTTCAGGATGCGCCGTTTTTGTGGGCGCTCTTATTTACGTGGCTCACCTTGAACAGCGTCTTCTCCCCGTCATCTTTGTTGTAGTGGTGTAGCGTGCAAGGACGGGAGTGGAAGGAGTTTCAAAAGATGGCGCTAACTGTTTTAATGACATTCACACTTTACTTCCATCAATAACGGAGCAGCATCTCCTCATCCGGAAACAACAACAATGTGTCCCGTGAAAAAGCGTCCGACTGGAACTCTCTAATAACTAAAGTTCCTTGGGTGAATAATGTAAACTCACTACACCGGTATGTTTTAGTGCTTTCATGGTGAGTTTACTGACAGATATAAGTAAGAACTTGACACTACTTTATATTAGAAATGGCAACAGTGGAGGATGAATGTCACATAACAAGAAGATAGAGACAAAGAAGAAGCTTATCGACTACGTCATCGGCACAGACTACAAAGGCGGAAGTGCGCAAGTTTTCAGTTTCCCAAATACACATCAGCAGGTACCAGAAGGTAAGAAAAGTTGCTTTTGCATAATATTGCGAAACAAAAGGCCAGATAATATGTCTTACCTTATACACACAGCATAATAATACTCCTATGTTGAAGCACAGTACAATGCATCAAGCGGTGTGGCTTCATAGCTTACCAAAATGGTACTGTGGAGGGGGGCGCTGCCTGCGGGCCTGCCGCGGAATGGGGTGTGCAAGGACCGGCCTCGAAGACAGCGACAGGTGAGTAGATGGCCCATGTGGGCCTTGTTATCTAATCACCTGTCGCCTTTATTAGCAGCAGCCGGAACGAGACACGGAGTTGGAGCGGGAGCCAAAGAGAGAGAAAAGACGTTTTGCTGGGAAGCAAAAGCCTTGCACTATTTATGCAAATAAACCAGTGTTGTACCCTGAAACCTGGGCTCTCGTGGCAGTGTGTGGTGGTCCGAGGAACCCACTAGAGGGCAACCTCTACACGTACTAAAACATTTTGATGGTGTAGTAATGTTCTATATTTTCAATGGAACATATAAAATGTTGGTGTTGTTAACTTAAGTCATATTGCAGTCTACACGTATCTCTTATGTGCGACTGCCATCTACTGGTGAAGTGAAGTGAATTACATTTATATAGCGCTTTTTCTCAAGTGACTCAAAGCGCTTTACATAGTGAAACCCAATATCTAAGTTACATTCAAACCAGTGTGGGTGGCACTGGGAGCAGGTGGGTAAAGTGTCTTGCCCAAGGACACAACGGCAGTGACTAGGATGGCGGAAGCGGGGATCGAACCTGCAACCCTCAAGTTGCTGGCACGGCCGCTCTACCAACCGAGCTATACCGCCCCGTACTGGTCACGCTTATCATTACACCATGTACCAAATAAAATAGCTCCGAGGTCGGTAAGCACAACCAGAATTATTCCGTACATGGGTTATAAGGCGAGTTTTGAGAAAATGAAAGGATTTTACTTGCAAAAAATACGCTACATTTGATAGCCACCTTTTGGCGGGACAAACCAAATGAGACCACGGCTAAATGTGGCCCCACTTTGGGCAGAGAGAGTAGTGTAGCTGCGGCTGACCATAACTGGCTGAAAATTGTACTTCGTAGCAAACGGAGTCAACAACTTAGTTTAGTTTCAGTGTGACGGTTAAGGAGGACGTCTTGTTTTGCACTCGGAGCTCGCACAAGAGACACAAGCGCCATGGGCCAAGGAAACAAGTCCCGCTGCAGCCGCTGAGATATTGTATACAATATTCAAACTCCCAATGGACTCAAAGCTTTTATTGCTTTTTCCACTCTGGATGATGGGCAGACTTTTTTCTCCCTCACCTAAAATGTGTTGCCGTTTGAAAGATGGAGAGGGTTTTTTTGAAGTATGTAATAATAATGATAATAATAATAGATTGTATTTGTAAAAAGCACTTTACATTGAGTAAACAACCTCAAAGTGCTACAGTGTATTAAAAAAATAAAAAGATAATGAAAAATAAATACAAATAAAAACTACAACAGCCAAATAGCTAAAACTAGTATGCATATATCTAAAAAAAAAGAAAAAAAAAAAAGGTTTTTTTAAAAAGAAGGGTTTTTAAGCCTTTTTTAAAAGCATCCACAGTCTGTGGTACCCTCGGGTGGTCAGGGAGAGCGTTCCACAGACTGGGAGCGGATATGTCTGCAAGACTAAATGAGCTCCGTCCCCTGAGACAAAAGTTGTAAACATGCCCAACAAACACGCCCCAAAAATATCAACACAAAACACATTTTATAGAGAAAAGTTACAGTTTTGACTTTTTTTTTATTTGTAAAAAAAGATCTCTCACTCATACACTGCAAAAAGTCAGTGTTAAAAAATAAGGGAAAAATATATAAAAATGAGGGGTATTTTATTTGAACTAAGCAAAATTATCTGCCAATAGAAGAAGAAAATGTGGCTTGTCAAGACTTTCCAAAACAAGTCAAATTAGCTAACCTCAATGAAGCCCAAAATAGCTTAAAATAAGTATATTCTCACTAATAACAAGTGCACTTTTCTTGCTAGAAAAATAAAAAACAGACCTTTTTGCTCAATATGTTGAAAAATATTCTTAAATGAAGTAAATGCTAGTGCCATTATCTTGACATAATGATATGCACTCGGCATTACATTTCTTGAAAGCAGCAAACTTATACTAAAACTAATTTATTGTTCTTAATGGAAAGACAACAAGGCAAGCGCTTGTTACTCTCGGGGTCTCCTAGCAGCTCAGGCAAATCATATGCTCTAAAAATGCATTTTTCCATGGATAACATGACATCATCACGCCAAGTGCGTGCTCCTTCAGTCAATTAGTGCGCATATATACAGCCCGGCCCCCGGACAAAATGTTTTTAATTGTCATTATGAGGAATTTATCTGAATGTGCATGAACTATTTCTGTTCAAAATTGTTAGAAATGTTAAATATTTAAATATTAACTGTCAGTTTACTGTACTGTGCCAACTGTACTACTATATGAGTACCTGTTTTCTATTGTTACATTGAAAATAAAATCTGTTTTAATTATGAGAAATTAATTGCGTCAAAATCATGATTTTTTTTTTCCATGCTTGAAATAAGAAATGATGACTTTAAAAAAGTAGTTTTCTACTTGTGAGTGTTGATGACACAGCTTTGCAACACTTGATATTCTAGTTTCAAGCATGTTTTACTCAATATAGCTCATAACATCTCAGCAACAAGCTGTAATATCTTACTGACATCATTTAGGAGCAAAACACTTCAAACAAGTAAAACACTCTAACATCAAATCTGCTTAGTGAGAAGAATGATCTTATCAGACAGAAAATAAGCAAATATCAGCCTTATTTGACATATTTCATCTTACTTAGATTTCACTTTTTGCAGTGCACTTAGTGACCTATTATCTTTTTACGGGCTTTTCTCTTATTCGTATTCTCTTATTCGGCCTGCGGACACGCCCACCTAAATCGTGCGTGGTGTTCGGGTCTGTGGGACCCGTTTTCATTTTTTATTAAAAGAAAAATGATACAATTAATGCATTTTTCAAACTGAGACTTACTGACTTTGGCTCATTTTCTGTGAGGAACATATATCAGAATACATATTTAATGAGCACACACCATACACCCCCCCTACACATTTATATTACATATAAGATGTCCGGGTCCACTGGACCCGGGGCTAATAGAAGTGTGGAAATTGATGTTCTGTGTACCACACACACACACACACACACACACACACACACACACACACACACACACACACACACACACACACACACACACACACACACACACACACACACACACACACACACACACACACACACACACACACACACACACACACACACACACACACACACACACAGCAGGCCGAGACAGGAGGAGGACAGAGTGTAGGTACACAGAACATCAGAGGGTCAAATGTGCGAGAAAATGAGAGCAGACAGTGTTGACAAACAATGTTGCAACCTTGTGTGGGAACCGCAGGTGCAGAAACACAAAAGAAGAATCCCTGTGGGATGCAGAAACTGGCAGAGAAAGTTTCCGTGCATATTGTTGTTACTCAGCCAGCGTTTGTGGGTCTGATGGACCCCTTGCATTTTGTGGCTTTTAATGCCTCACAATCAAACACTTTTATGTTAAAATACTGAACAGATGTTAATTGGGATAAGGTAAACGTCTGTTCAGTATTTTAACTTAAAAGTGTTTGATTGTGAGGCATTAAAAGCCACAAAATGCAAGGGGTCCATCAGACCCACAAACGCTGGCTGAGAAACAACAATATACATCACACAAGACCCACAAACGCTGGCTGAGTAACAACAATATGCATCACACAAGACCCACAAACGCTGGCTGAGTAAGAACAATATGAAAATAACACAAGGGTTAAATGGTGAATGAATGCAGGCTCATTACAAGTCATTTGCATTTTTTTTGGCTGTGTGAAAAATGTGGCGCATGGAGTTTTACGAGCCCTTGTGAATGTCCTTGAAATCAATTAAAAAAGTGTTTTTGTTTTTTTGTTTATTTCAAACATGCATCAGTTATAATATGACCATTTTTTAGTTTTTTTTAAATTACGAAATGTTCGAAAAGGAGAAGGAAGAAACAAAGCTTATCTAATCCGATACCCCTTTTCCATTTCATAGCAATTACTAACACATTTATTCACTTCCTCTTCTCCATTTATACACAATTTATTCAACAAATGATGAATAATAAAGTTCTCAATAAATAGTTAAATAAGGTGAAAATCACATGATGAGATGAATAAGATTGACTCATTTTTTAAAATAAAGTATAAAATGTTTCTCAGGATTCTTCTTTGTACTTTGTAAGCACTTGAAGCTTTAACAGTTTCTTAAACGGGATCGTTAGTACATTGTTTGACTTTTTTGCTTAAGCCATTCCATGATTTGATTCCATATACTGATATACTAAAGGTCTTAATGTCAGGTTCAAACACTGATGACATCTATTAAACAAGACAAGAAGCAAGGAATTAAACAGAGACAGAATTAAATTTGGCTCAACTGAGGAGAGCGCGTCTGGGCTGTACTCTTGTACAGTCTCCATCACGCTCTGTACGCCCCCTCCCTTCTTTCCCTGATTACATGGCAACAGCTGTTTCTAAGGGACGGGGGTCGTAAACAGCCGTCGCCTTTGGTTACAGAACAGTTCAAAGAAAAGGTCGTAAAACAGTTCACGGAAAAGGTCGCCTGGAGGGGAGTCTGGTCCTGCTTCCTCTCTGTTTTTGTAGACAAAATATTTCTGTTGATTACAACACATCAAAGAAACAGAACACCTTCATGTTGCTTCCAAACCTCCACAGTGGAGTTTTACAAGCCTTCTGCTTGGTAGGATCAAAGACAGCTTTTGAACTCATTGAAACACAAAGTTTTGTGATAACTTAGATACGATTATTTTAACACTTAAGTTAGAGGTATTCAACTAAATGGTTTTGGGGGCCCCTTTTCCAGAAAGCTAAGGACCGCAGGGCCGGACTTCTCCCTTTGCTATTTGTCTTATTTTCTATATTCTGGAGAACCATCGTCCTCTACAGTAAACGTTGGATTTTGGTGTATTTATTTGGTCCGGAGTGCAGGAGTGTTCTGCTGTTCATAAACACCTTCTGCAAACATTTCAATCCCTCACAAGTTTTTTTTTAACTGAACTTGTTGGCCACCAGTTGATTATCCCGAATGATGAAAATGATGGTCTTGACTTCTGCATCATCATATGATGACATCATCGCAGATCTTCAAGATACAATGGAATAGAACAGAAAATACACCACAGTTCACTCACAATAGACAATAAACACTTAGCTATTTTTTACAGGTGAATAATATAAATACTGTCTATTATACAGCATTTATATAAGACTTTTCAAGTCATTTTGATAGTAGGCTAATATAGACACTTACATCATGTGTTGCCTTCATTATAACACTTATATAAGACTTTTAAAGTCATTTTGATAGTAGGCTAATATAACTAATATAGACACTTACATCATGTGTTGCCTTCATTATAACACTTATATAAGACTTTTAAAGTCATTTTGATAGTAGGCTAACGTAGCCAATATAGACACTTACATCATGTGTTGCCTTCATTATAACACTTATATAAGACTTTTAAAGTCATTTTGATAGTAGGCTAATGTAGCTAATATAGACACTTACACCATGTGTTGCCTTCATTATAACACTTATATAAGACTTTTACATTTTTGCGGTTTCAGACAGATTTTTTTATTTTTGTATTTGTTGGTCCAATGTGGCTCTTTCAACATTTTGGGTTGCTGACCTGGTTTAGGTCGAGGGGGAGAAACCGCACAACTGCTGTCCTTTTTTTTTTTTAACTTAAACACATTGGAGAGAAAAGGTTGTTAACGAGCACACTTCTGCAGCCTCCCCAAAATGTTATATTTGTGAAAAGATCATCCGTTGACGTCATCAAGCCTCTGCTGACATGACTAAGTGTAACACAGTGTTATCAAAGAAGTGCTGGGCTCAACACTCTTCTAATGATTAGCTCGCATCATGACTCAACGTAAGCACCGCCTACCTCTTAACTTGAAAGAAATACACTCTATACATTGCTAATGTGCTAAATGACTATTCTAGCTGCAAATGTCTGCTTTTTGGTGCAATATCTACATAGGTGTATAGAGGCCCATTTCCAGCAACTATCACTCCAGTGTTCTAATGGTACAATGTGTTTGCTCATTGGCTCAGAAGGCTAATTGATGATTAGAAAACCCTTGTGCAATCATGTTCACACATCTGAAAACACTTTAGCTCGTTACAGAAGCTACAAAACTGACCTTCCTTTGAGCAGATTGACTTTCTGGAGCATCACATTTGTGGGGTCAATTAAACGCTCAAAATGGCCAGAAAAAGAGAACTTTCATCTGAAACTCCACAGTCTATTCTTGTTCTTACAAATGAAGGCTCGAACACTAAATTGTTTGGGTGACCCCAAAGTAGTGTATATATATATATATATATATATATATATATATATATATATATATATATATATATATATATATATATATATATATATATATATATATATATATATATATATATATATATATATATATATATATATATATATATATATATATATATATATATATATATATATATATATATATATATATATATATATATATATATATATAAAATATAAATAAATGAAATAAAAAATAAAATAAATTAAAAAATAACGTGTACTGTTTTTCCATGAACAATATAATGTTGTAAAAAAACAATGTCAATTTAACACAAAAATTCTGGCAACTAAGCTGCCAGCTTTTTCCGTAAAAAAAAACTAACCCAAAAACCCATAAAATGTTGTAAAAAAACAACAACAAATTTTGTAAATGTAAAGTTTTTACTGTAAAATGGACAGTCTACTTCAAACAATGTATATCATTGATAATGAAATCCAGAGGCAAATTAATACATTATTCACTTTGATGGCAGCCATAACTGCCCTGTGGCCCTCAATGAAGCCAGTTTGACATCCCTGATGTAGTGTTTGCCTCATATGAAGTCCAATGAAGCCAGTTTGACATCCCTGATGTAGTGTTTGCCTCATATGAAGTCCAGTGAAGCCAGTTTGACATCAATGATGTAGTGTTTGCCTCATATGAAGTCCAATGAAGCCAGTTTGACATCCCTGATGTAGTGTTTGCCTCATATGAAGTCCAATGAAGCCAGTTTGACATCAATGATGTAGTGTTTGCCTCATATGAAGTCCAGTGAAGCCAGTTTGACATCCCTGATGTAGTGTTTGCCTCATATGAAGTCCAGTGAAGCCAGTTTGACATCAATGATGTAGTGTTTGCCTCATATGAAGTCCAATGAAGCCAGTTTGACATCCCTGATGTAGTGTTTGCCTCATATGAAGTCCAGTGAAGCCAGTTTGACATCCCTGATGTAGTGTTTGCCTCATATGAAGTCCAGTGAAGCCAGTTTGACATCAATGATGTAGTGTTTGCCTCATATGAAGTCCAGTGAAGCCAGTTTGACATCAATGATGTAGTGTTTGCCTCATATGAAGTCCAATGAAGCCAGTTTGACATCCCTGATGTAGTGTTTGCCTCATATGAAGTCCAGTGAAGCCAGTTTGACATCCCTGATGTAGTGTTTGCCTCATATGAAGTCCAGTGAAGCCAGTTTGACATCAATGATGTAGTGTTTGCCTCATATGAAGTCCAGTGAAGCCAGTTTGACATCCCTGATGTAGTGTTTGCCTCATATGAAGTCCAGTGAAGCCAGTTTGACATCAATGATGTAGTGTTTGCCTCATATGAAGTCCAATGAAGCCAGTTTGACATCCCTGATGTAGTGTTTGCCTCATATGAAGTCCAGTGAAGCCAGTTTGACATCAATGATGTAGTGTTTGCCTCATATGAAGTCCAATGAAGCCAGTTTGACATCAATGATGTAGTGTTTGCCTCATATGAAGTCCAATGAAGCCAGTTTGACATCCCTGATGTAGTGTTTGCCTCATATGAAGTCCAATGAAGCCAGTTTGACATCAATGATGTAGTGTTTGCCTCATATGAAGTCCAATGAAGCCAGTTTGACATCAATGATGTAGTGTTTGCCTCATATGAAGTCCAGTGAAGCCAGTTTGACATCAATGATGTAGTGTTTGCCTCATATGAAGTCCAATGAAGCCAGTTTGACATCCCTGATGTAGTGTTTGCCTCATATGAAGTCCAATGAAGCCAGTTTGACATCAATGATGTAGTGTTTGCCTCATATGAAGTCCAATGAAGCCAGTTTGACATCAATGATGTAGTGTTTGCCTCACATGAAGTCCCATGAAAGCTCATCTGGGAGTTCACCCTGCAGGCCTGCACACACCCAGGCTGCTGCAGAGATGCAAGGAAGGGACACATTCCTTATATGGAAGTGGGCGGGGGGTTGACCGAGGGGGCGGGGCTTGTGACTCACCAGCGACTTCCTCAGTAGTAAAGACTAAAAAAAAAAAAAAAAGTAGCCGGCAAGCTGCACAACTTTGTAGACCACAGTCTCACTCTCACACTCTCACACTCTCACTCTCACACTCTCACAGTCCCTCAGTCCCAGGAAGGTTTAGTTTGTGCTTCAGGCTGGCTACGCTGCCGACTCACCGGAGCAGCCTTCATTCCCTCAGCCGCCCCACAGCGCTCGACTCCCGGCTGACTGACACCCAGGCTGCCCGCTGCCACTCCTGGTAGGAAACATTACATTTTATTGATGTATTTTTTTATTTTTAAACAGTCCTGTTGTTAAATGCACACATGGACGTACTTTGCTTTATGAACTCCATTCAAACTTGACATTGACTTAGAAACAACAACAGTGTCCGCACACTGCTCCTTATTACGTCATAATAAGTGCAATCATTTTTTTTTTTTACTGTATTTGTCACTTTTATCATCGTTTGGGCATGATTGCACACTTAAGGGTATTTTTTTCAGTTGATATTTTGATCAGAACACAAAAATGACATGTTTTAACGCCATAAAAAACATTCGTTTTCACGTAATAAAACAACAAAGTGGGATTATGTGGAAAAAAACCAAAACTAACATATTGAACTACACAAAAATTCCCCAAAATACATTTTATATCCAAAACACTTATTTTCTTATTGTAAATAAACATAAAAAGTGTATTTTTATTTTTATTTAATGTATGGCTATATGCCAGTGTTAGCGTGATGCTAAAAACATTAGCCTACCACAGTGCTTCTCCATTATTTTCTGTTACGCCCCCCCAAGAAATTTTTTTTTTGCCCCCCCACACTCCGCTGCTTTGTCTGTACAATTGTTATAAGTACACCTCTGCATAACATTTAGGCATGATTGCTCACTTAAGGGTATTTTGTCAGTTGATATTATATTTGATCAGAACACAAAAATGACATGTTTTAACGCCATAAAAACATACATTTTCACATAATAAAACAACAAACTGGGATTATGTGGAAAAAAACCAAAACTAAAATATTGAATTACACAAAATTTCCCCAAAAATACATTTTGTATCCAAAACAGTTATTTTCTTATTGTAAATAAAACATTTTTTAATTTAATGTATGGCTATATGCAAGTGTTAGCGTGATGCTAAAAACATTAGCCTACCACAGTGCTTCTCCATTATTTTCTGCTGCGCCCCCCCCCCAAGTAAAAATATTTTGCCCCCCCACGCTCCGCTGCTTTGTCTGTACAATTGTTATAAGTACACCTCTGCATAACATTTAGGCATGATTGCTCACTTATTAAGAGCATTTTTTTCAGTTGACATTATATTTTGATCAGAACACAAAAATGACATGTTTTAACGCCACAAAAAAACATACATTTTCACATAATAAAACAACAACTGGGATTATGTGGAAAAAACTAAACTAAGGTACTGAATTACACTAAAACTCCCCAAAAATTAATTTGATATCCAACACAGTTATTTTCTTATTGTAAATAAACATAAAACGTATTTAATGTATGCCAGTGTTAGCGTGATCCTAAAAACATTAGCCTACCACAGTGCTTTTCCATTATTTTCTGCTGCCCCCCCCAAGTAAAAACATTTTGCCCCCCCACGCTCCGCTGCTTTGTCTGTACAATTGTTATAAGTACACCTCTGCATAACATGTAGGCATGATTGCACACTTAAGGGTATTTTTTCAGTGATATTTTGATTAGAACACAAAAATGACATGTTTTAACGCCATAAAAACATACATTTTCACATAATAAAACAACAAACTGGGATTATGTGGAAAAAAACCAAAACTAAAATATTGAATTACACAAAATTTCCCCAAAAATACATTTTGTATCCAAAACAGTTATTTTCCTATTGTAAATAAACATTTTTTTAATTTAATGTATGGCTATATGCAAGTGTTAGCGTGATGCTAAAAACATTAGCCTACCACAGTGCTTGTCCATTATTTTCTGCTATGCCCCCCAATAATTTTTTTTCACCCCCCCCCCCCCCACCCACGCTCCGCTGCTTTGTCTGTACAATTGTTATAAGTACACCTCTGCATAACATTTAGGCATGATTGCTCACTTATTAAGAGCATTTTTTTCAGTTGACATTATATTTTGATCAGAACACAAAAATGACATGTTTTAACGCCACAAAAAAACATACATTTTCACATAATAAAACAACAACTGGGATTATGTGGAAAAAACTAAACTAAGGTACTGAATTACACTAAAACTCCCCAAAAATTAATTTGATATCCAACACAGTTATTTTCTTATTGTAAATAAACATAAAACGTATTTAATGTATGCCAGTGTTAGCGTGATCCTAAAAACATTAGCCTACCACAGTGCTTTTCCATTATTTTCTGCTGCCCCCCCCAAGTAAAAACATTTTGCCCCCCCACGCTCCGCTGCTTTGTCTGTACAATTGTTATAAGTACACCTCTGCATAACATGTAGGCATGATTGCACACTTAAGGGTATTTTTTCAGTGATATTTTGATTAGAACACAAAAATGACATGTTTTAACGCCATAAAAACATACATTTTCACATAATAAAACAACAAACTGGGATTATGTGGAAAAAAACCAAAACTAAAATATTGAATTACACAAAATTTCCCCAAAAATACATTTTGTATCCAAAACAGTTATTTTCCTATTGTAAATAAACATTTTTTTAATTTAATGTATGGCTATATGCAAGTGTTAGCGTGATGCTAAAAACATTAGCCTACCACAGTGCTTGTCCATTATTTTCTGCTATGCCCCCCAATAATTTTTTTTCACCCCCCCCCCCCCCACCCACGCTCCGCTGCTTTGTCTGTACAATTGTTATAAGTACACCTCTGCATAACATTTAGGCATGATTGCTCACTTATTAAGAGCATTTTTTTCAGTTGACATTATATTTGATCAGAACACAAAAATGACATGTTTTAACGCCACAAAAACATACATTTTCACATAATAAAACAACAACTGGGATTATGTGGAAAAAACTAAACTAAGGTACTGAATTACACTAAAAGTCCCCAAAAATAAATTTTATATCCAACACAGTTATTTTCTTATTGTAAATAAACATAAAACGTATTTAATGTATGCCAGTGTTAGCGTGATGCTAAAAACATTAGCCTACCACAGTGCTTCTCCATTATTTTCTGCTATGCCCCCCAATAAAAAAAATTTCACCCCCCCCCCCACGCTTCGCTGCGCTGTCTATAAAATTGTTATAAGTACACCTCTGCATAACATTTAGGCATGATTGCTCACTTATTAAGAGCACTTTTTTCAGTTGACATTATATTTTGATCAGAACACAAAAATGACATGTTTTAATGTCATAAAAACATACATTTTCACATAACAAAACAACAAACTGGGATTATGTGAAAAAACCCAAAAATAAGATATTGAATTACACAAAAATTCCCCAAAAATACATTTTGTATCCAAAACAGTTATTTTCTTATTGTAAATTTAAAAAAAAAAAATTTCATGTATATGCCAGTGTTAGTGTGATGCTAAAAACATTAGCATACCACAGTGCTTCTCCATTATTTTCTGCAACGCCCCCCCTGTGCTGTCTATAAAATTGTTATAAGTACACCTCTGCGTAACATTTAGGCATGATTGCTCACTTATTAAGAGCATTTTTTCAGTTGACATTATATTTGATCAGAATCACATAATAAAACAACAAAGTGGGAATATGTGGAAAAAACATCCATCCGTCCATCCATTTTCTACCGCTAATCCCCTTCGGGGTCGCGGGGGGTGCTGGAGCTTATCTCAGCTGCATTCGGGCGGAAGGCGGGGTACACCCTGGACAAGTCGCCACCCTCATCGCAGGGCTGGGAAAAAACAAAACTAAGATATTGAATTACACAAAAAGTCCCCAAAAATACATTTTATATCCAAAACAGTTATTTTCTTATTGTAAATTTTTTATTGTTTTGTATTGTAAATAAACATTTTTAAATTTAATGTATGGCTATATGCAGTGTTAGCGTGATGCTAAAAACATTAGCCTACCACAGTGCTTCTCCATTATTTTCTGTTACGCCCCCCCAAGAAAAAAATATTTTGCCCCCCCACGCTCCGCTGCGCTGTCTATAAGATTGTTATAAGTACACCTCTGCATAACATTTAGGCATGATTGCACACTTATTAAGAGCATTTTTTTCAGTTGACATTATATTTTGCTCAAAACACAAAAATGACATGTTTTAACGCCACAAAAAAAACATACATTTTCACATAATAAAAAAACAAAGTGGGATTATGTGGGAAAAATACTAAACTAAACTATTGAATGACATTAAAATTCCCCCAAAATACGTTTTATATCCAAAACAGTTATTTTGTTATTGTAAATAAACATAAAACATATTTAATGTATGGCTATATGCCAATGCTTCTCAATTATTTGCTGCTACGCCCCCCCAAGAAACCCCCCCCCCCCCCCCCCCCGTTATACTGCTCTGTCTATACAATTGACAATTGTTATAAGTACACCTCTGCATAACATTTAGGCATGATTACACACTTATTAAGAGTATTTTTCAGTTGACATTATATTTTGATCAGAACACAAAAATGACATGTTTTAACGCCGTAAAAACATACATTTTCACATAATAAAACAGCAAACTGGGATTATGTGAAAAAAACAAAAGTAATATATTGAATTACACCAAAACTGCTCCACAAAAATACATTGTATATCCAAAACAGTTATTTTGTTATTGTAAATAAACATAACTAATATTTAAAGTATGGCTATATGTCAGTGTTAGCGTGATGCTAACAACATTAGCCTACCACAGCGCTTCTCCATTATTTTCTGCTACGCCCCACCAATATATAAAATTGTTATAAGTACACCTCTGCGTCATATGGTATTCTTAACATTAAAGACAAACAAAGAAATACATATAGATCAATTTACAACAAAAATAGCTTTATTAACATTGTTTTTAATCTGTAACAGAAAATATTTAAAGTGCATCAATTTGCCTGGAATTAAAAAAAAAAATTAAATTATAAAAAAAAAAAAAAAGTAAAAATAAATAAATACAATAAATATAAAATAAAATAGAATTAAAATTAAAAACTACATAATAAATAATGCATTCAAATTGATCTGCAACATTAACTCAGGAGCACAATATATGTAAGACTTTAACCTACAAAACAAAAATAAATAATGGTTTAAGGGACAAGCGGTAGAAAAATGGATGAACGGATGGATTAATGGCTACAATGAATACATTTTGTAGTGCACAGTTTTTTGAAGGGGGGTTTAAGTATGATACTGCATGATAGGGTACCTTCAAAGTAAGACATTTGTAATATTAGTACCAAAATAATATATTTGTGTGATAGTATATATCTGTATCATGAATCAATTTAAGTGGACCCCGACTTAAACAAGTTGAAAAACTTATTCGGGTGTTACCATTTAGTGGTCAATTGTACGGAATATGTACTTCACTGTGCAACCTACTAATAAAAGTCTCAATCAATCAATCAATCAGCTGATACCTGTGATAGCTTAGCACAAGTAACTCAAAGCCGTTGCTTTATTAATGCTTAGGTTTACTAGCATCATCCTTACAAAAATCCATTGAAACGTTTCAAATCCAATGCTAGCTGCTCCTGTAAGGCTTAGAACGGCACCTTCAAAGTAAGACATTTGTAATATTAGTACAAAAGTAATATATTTGTGTGCGGCTAGCTACCGGTGATAGCTTAGTGCTAGCAACATTAGCTTACAAGCACGAGTAATTCCAAGCTGTTGATACTTAGATTTACTAGCATCATTCTTACAAAAATTCATTGAAATGTTTCAAATCCACTGCCAGCTGCTAGTTTAGTACTTTAACTTTAGCTTACTGGTGGATGTTTTGATTGAAGAAACAGAAGCAAAGCTACGACATTAGCATGGTGCTAACAACATGAGCCTACCAACAGTTGTTTGATAGCTACTACAGGTAGCGTAAATCATGGATTACTCAAAATTCATGCAGCAACATTCCTTATTTAACATGTTTATGGAGAGTAGTTTAAATTGTCGTGAACTTGGTCATGTTGTCAACATATTTTAGGGCCTTTGAGTCGCTGTGCTACTTTTTAACTGCTTGGACGGAAACGGTTTGTCCTGTTGGGATCCCTCAGCAAAAAGCTGCTAGTGTAATGCTTAGAACAGTACCTTGAAAGTAAGACATTTGTATTATTAGTGCAAAAGTAATATATTTGTGTGCGGCTAGCTACCGGTGATAGCTTAGTGCTAGCAACATTAGCTTACAAGCACGAGTAATTCAAAGCGTTGATACTTAGATTTACTAGTATCATTCTTACAAAAATCAATCAATCAATCAATCAATCAATGTTTATTTATATAGCCCTAAATCACAAGTGTCTCAAAGGGCTTCATTGAAATGTTTCAAATCCACTGCCAGCTGCTAGTTTAGTACTTTAACTTTAGCTTACCAGTGGATGTTTTGATTGAAGAAACAGAAGCAAAGCTACGACATTAGCATGGTGCTAACAACATGAGCCTACCAACAGTTGTTTGATAGCTACTACAGGTAGCGTAAACCATGGATTACTCAAAATTCAGGTCAGCAACATTCCTTATTTAATGTGTTTATGGAGAGTAGTTCAGATTGTCGTGAACTTGGTCATGTTGTCAACATATTTTAGGGCCTTTGAGTCGCTGTGCTACTTTTTAACCGCTTGGACGGAAACTGTTTGTCCTTTTGGGATCCCTTTAGCAAAAAGCTGCTAGTGTAATGCTTAAAACAGTACCTTGAAAATAAGACATTTGTATTATTAGTACAAAAGTAATATATTTGTGTGCGGCTAGCTACCGGTGATAGCTTAGTGCTAGCAACATTAGCTTACAAGCACAAGTAATTCAAAGCTGCTGATACTTAGATTTACTAGCATCATTCTTACAAAAATCCATTGAAATGTTTCAAATCCACTGCCAGCTGCTAGTTTAGTACTTTAACTTTAGCTTACTGGTGGATGTTTTGATTGAAGAAACAGAAGCAAAGCTACGACATTAGCATGGTGCTAACAACATGAGCCTACCAACAGTTGTTTGATAGCTACTACAGGTAGCATAAACCATGGATTACTCAAAATTCAGGTCAGCAACATTCCTTATTTAATGTGTTTATGGGCAGTAGTTTAAATTGTTGTGAACTTGGTCATGTTGTCAACATCTTTTAGGGCCTTTGAGTCGCTGCGTTGCTTTTTAACTGCTTGGCGGCTCTTTGGACGGAAAGTGTTTGCAGAAAGCTGCCAAGAGGCTGTCACCTTGTCCCCCGTTTTAGCATCTTGGAAAGTGTCCTGGGTGAAGCCTACGGACTTCATAATGTGTTTGTTTGCCTTCCTCCTCCTCGTCCTCTCGTTACTGCTTTCTCAGAGATCCCTCTCTGTATTTGCCAAGGGTCAGCCTCCGCGTGGTAGCTGGAGGCCAGCCATCAGCTGCAGAACGTGGTGTGGCTGGCATCAAGGTTTTTAAAAAGAAAAAAGCGTCCCAGACAGAATAGGCGGTCAAGTGCTCGCAAGTGGACATTCTTGTCCTGCAGAGACAAGCCTCAAGTCAAAAATGTAATCCCTTCAATGGCTGAAATGTCATGAATGGACGAAAACATTACATAAGACTTCTGTTTTAGTTGAAGGAACAACAAAGAGCCAGTCAAAGATCCTCCAAATGACAGGAATGTTCTGCTGTTTTCAAACACCTACTTCAAAAGTGCTAGTCAAAGATATTCTCCGTATCCGGAAGGCTTTGCTGTTTTTTAGGAATGTACTGGAAAATATCTAGTACAGGAGTCGGCAACTTACACCAAAAATACGGAAAAAAATCTCTCTGGAGCCGCAAAATATTAAAAGTCTTATATAAGTGTTATAATGAAGGCAACACATGATGTAAGTGTCTATATTAGCTATATTAGCCTACTATCAAAATGACATTAAAAGTCTTATATAAGTGTTATAATGAAGACAACACATGATGTAAGTGTCTATATTAGCTATATTAGCCTACTATCAAAATGACATTAAAAGTCTTATATAAGTGTTATAATGAAGGCAACACATGGCGTAAGTGTCTATATTAGCTATTATTATTTTTTATGTTTGTAGTTTTTTGTATCTTTTTCATCTCATAGCAATTTTGTTATGTTAGAGCCTTATTTCAAAATGGAACACATTTCTTTTTGTCCTCAATATTCTACAAAAAATACCTCATAATGACAATGTGAACACAATTTTATCAAATATTTTTTCAAATTTATAAAAAAAAAAAAAATCACATGTGCATAAGTATTCACAGCCTTTGCTCAATACTTAGTTGATGCACCTTTGGCAGCAATGAGGTGTTTTTGAAATATGTCATGCCACAAGCTAAGTTGGCACACCTATATTTGCACAGCTTCACCCATTCTTCTTGGCACATTCCTCTGTGTAACACCTCTCAAGCTCCATCATTCCTCTGTGTAACACCTCTCAAGCTCCATCATTCCTCTGTGTAACACCTCTCAAGCTCCATCATTCCTCTGTGTAACACCTCTCAAGCTCCATCATTCCTCTGTGTAACACCTCTCAAGCTCCATCATTCCTCTGTGTAACACCTCTCAAGCTCCATCATTCCTCTGTGTAACACCTCTCAAGCTCCATCATTCCTCTGTGTAACACCTCTCAAGCTCCATCATTCCTCTGTGTAACACCTCTCAAGCTCCATCATTCCTCTGTGTAACACCTCTCAAGCTCCATCATTCCTCTGTGTAACACCTCTCAAGCTCCATCATTCCTCTGTGTAACACCTCTCAAGCTCCATCATTCCTCTGTATAACACCTCTCAAGCTCCATCATTCCTCTGTGTAACACCTCTCAAGCTCCATCATTCCTCTGTGTAGCACCTCTCAAGCTCCATCATTCCTCTGTGTAGGACCTCTCAAGCTCCATCATTCCTCTGTGTAGCACCTCTCAAGCTCCATCATTCCTCTGTGTAACACCTCTCAAGCTCCATCATTCCTCTGTGTAACACCTCTCAAGCTCCATCATTCCTCTGTGTAACACCTCTCAAGCTCCATCATTCCTCTGTGTAGCACCTCTCAAGCTCCATCATTCCTCTGTGTAACACCTCTCAAGCTCCATCATTCCTCTGTGTAACACCTCTCAAGCTCCATCATTCCTCTGTGTAGCACCTCTCAAGCTCCATCATTCCTCTGTGTAACACCTCTCAAGCTCCATCATTCCTCTGTGTAACACCTCTCAAGCTCCATCATTCCTCTGTGTAGCACCTCTCAAGCTCCATCATTCCTCTGTGTAACACCTCTCAAGCTCCATCATTCCTCTGTGTAACACCTCTCAAGCTCCATCATTCCTCTGTGTAGCACCTCTCAAGCTCCATCATTCCTCTGTGTAACACCTCTCAAGCTCCATCATTCCTCTGTGTAACACCTCTCAAGCTCCATCATTCCTCTGTGTAGCACCTCTCAAGCTCCATCATTCCTCTGTGTAGCACCTCTCAAGCTCCATCATTCCTCTGTGTAACACCTCTCAAGCTCCATCATTCCTCTGTGTAGCACCTCTCAAGCTCCATCATTCCTCTGTGTAGCACCTCTCAAGCTCCATCATTCCTCTGTGTAGCACCTCTCAAGCTCCATCATTCCTCTGTGTAGCACCTCTCAAGCTCCATCATTCCTCTGTGTAGCACCTCTCAAGCTCCATCATTCCTCTGTGTAGCACCTCTCAAGCTCCATCATTCCTCTGTGTAACACCTCTCAAGCTCCATCATTCCTCTGTGTAGCACCTCTCAAGCTCCATCATTCCTCTGTGTAGCACCTCTCAAGCTCCATCATTCCTCTGTGTAACACCTCTCAAGCTCCATCATTCCTCTGTGTAACACCTCTCAAGCTCCATCATTCCTCTGTGTAACACCTCTCAAGCTCCATCATTCCTCTGTGTAGCACCTCTCAAGCTCCATCATTCCTCTGTGTAACACCTCTCAAGCTCCATCATTCCTCTGTGTAACACCTCTCAAGCTCCATCATTCCTCTGTGTAGCACCTCTCAAGCTCCATCATTCCTCTGTGTAGCACCTCTCAAGCTCCATCATTCCTCTGTGTAACACCTCTCAAGCTCCATCATTCCTCTGTGTAACACCTCTCAAGCTCCATCATTCCTCTGTGTAACACCCTCAAGCTCCATCATTCCTCTGTGTAACACCTCTCAAGCTCCATCATTCCTCTGTGTAACACCTCTCAAGCTCCATCATTCCTCTGTGTAGCACCTCTCAAGCTCCATCATTCCTCTGTGTAACACCTCTCAAGCTCCATCATTCCTCTGTGTAACACCTCTCAAGCTCCATCATTCCTCTGTGTAGCACCTCTCAAGCTCCATCATTCCTCTGTGTAGCACCTCTCAAGCTCCATCATTCCTCTGTGTAACACCTCTCAAGCTCCATCATTCCTCTGTGTAACACCTCTCAAGCTCCATCATTCCTCTGTGTAACACCCTCAAGCTCCATCATTCCTCTGTGTAACACCTCTCAAGCTCCATCATTCCTCTGTGTAACACCTCTCAAGCTCCATCATTCCTCTGTGTAACACCTCTCAAGCTCCATCATTCCTCTGTGTAGCACCTCTCAAGCTCCATCATTCCTCTGTGTAACACCTCTCAAGCTCCATCATTCCTCTGTGTAGCACCTCTCAAGCTCCATCATTCCTCTGTGTAGCACCTCTCAAGCTCCATCATTCCTCTGTGTAACACCTCTCAAGCTCCATCATTCCTCTGTGTAACACCTCTCAAGCTCCATCATTCCTCTGTGTAGCACCTCTCAAGCTCCATCATTCCTCTGTGTAGCACCTCTCAAGCTCCATCATTCCTCTGTGTAACACCTCTCAAGCTCCATCATTCCTCTGTGTAACACCTCTCAAGCTCCATCATTCCTCTGTGTAACACCTCTCAAGCTCCATCATTCCTCTGTGTAGCACCTCTCAAGCTCCATCATTCCTCTGTGTAACACCTCTCAAGCTCCATCATTCCTCTGTGTAACACCTCTCAAGCTCCATCATTCCTCTGTGTAACACCTCTCAAGCTCCATCATTCCTCTGTGTAACACCTCTCAAGCTCCATCATTCCTCTGTGTAACACCTCTCAAGCTCCATCATTCCTCTGTGTAACACCTCTCAAGCTCCATCATTCCTCTGTGTAGCACCTCTCAAGCTCCATCATTCCTCTGTGTAACACCTCTCAAGCTCCATCATTCCTCTGTGTAACACCTCTCAAGCTCCATCATTCCTCTGTGTAGCACCTCTCAAGCTCCATCATCCCTCTGTGTAACACCTCTCAAGCTCCATCATTCCTCTGTGTAACACCTCTCAAGCTCCATCATTCCTCTGTGTAGCACCTCTCAAGCTCCATCATTCCTCTGTGTAACACCTCTCAAGCTCCATCATTCGTCTGTGTAACACCTCTCAAGCTCCATCATTCCTCTGTGTAACACCTCTCAAGCTCCGTCCAAAGTGCGGCCCGGGGGTCATTTGTGACCCGCAGCTAATTGTTTACCGGCCCGCCACACATTCTGCAAAAATTGCAAAATTGATAATATTGCAAAAATTAAAAAAAACATTTAAAAAAAGTGGAATGAGGTGAAATCTAACAATAAAAAGTTGCAATGTTGACACAAAGCTGCCATGCAGGCTGTTTTTTTCTATTATCTTTGTTTATTTTTCTTTTTTTTGCCATTGCTAAAAAAAAAGACTAAAAATCTATGTTATAATGAATTATTACTTAAAAAATATCACTTTAAAATGTTTTATGTGGAAAAAATAATGCATGTATTGTGTGGTTGCCATAAAAAAACATTTGACAAAAGAGCATAATACGAACAAAATAACAGTTCAAACGTAAAATGGACAGATATATCTGAAGTTGATCTCGTAATTTGACCCACTCGACACCGAGGATGTCGTTGTGGCTTGTACAGCCCTTTGAGACACTAGTGATTTAGGGCTATATAAATAAACATTGATTGATTGATTGAAGTGTTAAAAGTAAAAAAAAACCTAATAAAAATGTATCACTTGTGCGGCCGCGGCCCAGTACCAATCGGTCCACGGACCGGTACCGGGCCACGGCCGCACAAGAAATTTAAAAAAAATAAAATAAAAAAAATAAAATTTTTTTTTTTTTTTTTTTTTTTAAATGAAATCAACATTAAAAACACAATATATACATTATATATCTATATAAATCAATACAGTCTGCAGCGATACAGTCCGTAAGCACACATGATTGTATTTCTTTATGACAAAAAAAAAAAAAAAAAAAAAATTACTACCCCCCTTTTTTTTTATTTATACTTTATATCAACCTCAAGTTGATATAGAGATTTACTGTAAGCATTAAATAAATAAAAAATAATAATAATTGGACTTATTTTCAACAGTTTAATGACTGAGACCCTTTATGGTCCCAGGGGGCCCTAAAGGTTCAAAACAAAATAATCCATATATTTTGTTAAGGTTTGAAAATGAAAAATATCAAAATGCTTAAATTTTTCCGTGTGCGGCCCTCAGTGGAAAAAGTTTGGACACCCCTGATCTTATCAGACAGAAAAAAAGCAAATATCTCCCTTAATTGAGATCATCATCATCATCATCATCATCATCATTGAGATATTTAATCTTATTTAGATTTCACTTTTTGCATTGTGGCCTGATGCCACTCACGCTCGTCTGAAGAATCTCCTCATTCTTTCCCTTCTTGTCCTAAGTTGTGTGCGTGGCTGCCAGCGGGACTGTGGCTGCATTCCCTAAAAGACGGGGGAAGTGACCTCACACTTCCTGTGTGGGTGAGGATGTCCAGGTGTTGCTGGGTGAGGATGTCCAGGTGTTGCTGGGTGAGGATGTCCAGGTGTTGCTGCGAGAGGCGCATTACTGCCCTGCTGGAACTTGGTAACATGATCCTAGCAGCATGTGGGAGGTCAGACACCCCAAAGTGTTGTGCAGGCAGCATTCGAGGTGTTGTGCAGGCAGCATTAGAGGTGTTGTGCAGACAGCATTAAAGGTGTTGTGCAGACAGCATTAAAGGTGTTGTGCAGACAGCATTAAAGGTGTTGTGCAGACAGCATTAGAGGTGTTGTGCAGACAGCATTAGAGGTGTTGTGCAGGCAGCATACAGAGGACACGGTGTTGTGCAGACAGCATTAGAGGTGTTGTGCAGGCAGCTGACAGAGGACACGATGTTGTGCAGACAGCATTAGAGGTGTTGTGCAGGCAGCATTAGAGGTGTTGTGCAGGCAGCTGACAGAGGACACGGTGTTGTGCAGACAGCATTAGAGGTGTTGTGCAGGCAGCTGACAGAGGACACGATGTTGTGCAGACAGCATTAGAGGTGTTGTGCAGGCAGCATTAGAGGTGTTGTGCAGGCAGCTGACAGAGGACACGGTGTTGTGCAGGCAGCATTAGAGGTGTTGTGCAGGCAGCATTAGAGGTGTTGTGCAGGCAGCTGACAGAGGACACGGTGTTGTGCAGACAGCATTAGAGGTGTTGTGCAGGCAGCTGACAGAGGACACGATGTTGTGCAGACAGCATTAGAGGTGTTGTGCAGGCAGCATTAGAGGTGTTGTGCAGGCAGCTGACAGAGGACACGATGTTGTGCAGACAGCATTAGAGGTGTTGTGCAGGCAGCATTAGAGGTGTTGTGCAGGCAGCATTAGAGGTGTTGTGCAGGCAGCTGACAGAGGACACGGTGTTGTGCAGACACTCCTCATAGGACATAATCACAGGCCTGCAACTAGCACTTATCCGCTAACTTGAAAAGAGACGCTGTTTTGGCTGGGAAATGACAAATGATAGGAATGGTAAGATATATTGTAATGACGATGGTAAGATATATTGTAATGACGATGGTAAGATATATTGTAATGACGATGGTAAGATATATTGTAATGACGATGGTAAGATATATTGTAATGACGATGGTAAGATATATTGTAATGACGATGGTAAGATATATTGTAATGACGATGGTAAGATATATTGTAATGACGATGGTAAGATATATTGTAATGACGATGGTAAGATATATTGTAATGACGATGGTAAGATATATTGTAATGACGATGGTAAGATATATTGTAATGACCATGGTAAGATATATTGTAATGACGATGGTAAGATATATTGTAATGACGATGGTAAGATATATTGTAATGACGATGGTAAGATATATTGTAATGACGATGGTAAGATATATTGTAATGACGATGGTAAGATATATTGTAATGACGATGGTAAGATATATTGTAATGACCATGGTAAGATATATTGTAATGACGATGGTAAGATATATTGTAATGACGATGGTAAGATATATTGTAATGACGATGGTAAGATATATTGTAATGACGATGGTAAGATATATTGTAATGACGATGGTAAGATATATTGTAATGACAGAAACTTGTTTCATTTGATGTTTATTTAAAGAGGCCCTCTTACACAAAAACAACTTTTCTTACCAATTTGTATTTAGGATTTGCGCAAGTCCCGAAAATCTGAAATCACACCGTGGAGGCATCACCTCAAGTGAATTATATTTATATAGCGTTTTTCTCTCGTGACTCAAAGCGCTTTCACATAGTGAAACCCAATATGTAAGTGTGGGGGTCACTGGGAGCAGGTGGGTAAAGTGTCTGGCAGGTGGGTAAAGTGTCTGGCAGGTGGGTAAAGTGTCTGGCAGGTGGGTAAAGTGTCTGGCCCAATTCTTTTCCACAAACCCTGTTTCCATATGAGTTGTGAAATGGTGTTAGATGTAAATATAAACGGAATACAATGATTTGCAAATCATTTTCAAGCCATATTCAGTTGAATATGCTACAAAGACAACATATTTCATGTTCAAACTCATAAACTTGATTTTTTTCAAATAATAATTAACTTAGAATTTCATGGCTGCAACACGTGCCAAAGTAGTTGTGAAAGGGCATGTTCACCACTGTGTTACATGGCCTTTCCTTTGAACAACACTCAGTTTTGGTTTGGGAAGTGAGGAGACACATTTTTGAAGTGGAATTCTTTCCCATTCTTGCTTGATGTACAGCTTAAGTTGTTCAACAGTCCGGGGGTCTCCCTTCTCACATTGCAGGTGCCACACATTTTCAATGTCTGGACTACAGGCAGGCCAGTCTAGTACCCGCACTCTTTTACTATGAAGCCACGTTGATGTAACACGTGGCTTGGCATTGTCTTGCTGAAATAAGCAGGGGCGTCCATGATAACGTTGCTTGGATGGCAACATATGTTGCTCCAAAAGCTGTATGTACCTTTCAGCATTAATGGTGCCTTCACAGATGTGTAAGTTACCCATGTCTTGACCACTAATACACCCCCATACCATCACACATGCTGCCTTTTACACTTTGCGCCTAGAACAATCCGGATGGTTCTTTTCCTCTTCGGTCCGGAGGACACGACGTCCACAGTTTCCACAAACAATTTGAAATGTGGACTCGTCAGACCACAGAACACTTTTCCACTTTGTATCAGTCCATCTTAGATGAGCTCAGGCCCAGCGAAGCCCACGGCGTTTCTGGGTGTTGTTGATAAACGGTTTTGGCCTTGCATAGGAGAGTTTTAACTTGCACTTACAGATGTAGCGACCAACTGTAGTAACTGACAGTGGTTTTCTGAAGTGTTCCTGAGCCCATGTGGTGATATCCTTTACACACTGATGTCGCTTGTTAAAGCCTTGTTGATGTTCACGGGCTTAGCTGCTTACCTGCAGTGATTTCTCCACATTCTCTGAACCCTTTGATGATATTACGGAGCGTAGATGGTGAAATCCCTCAATTCCTTGCAATAGCTGCTTGAGAAAGGTTGTTCTTAAACTGTTCAACAATTTGCTCAGGCATTTGTTGACAAAGTGGTGACCCTCGCCCCATCCTTGTTTGTGAATGACTGAGCATTTCATGGAATCTACTTTTATAGCCAATCATGGCACCCACCTGTTCCCAATTAGCCTGTTCACCTGTGGGATGTTCCAAATAAGTGTTTGATGAGCATTCCTCAACTTTATCAGTATTTATTGCCACCTTTCCCAACTTCTTTGTCACGTGTTGCTGCCATCAAATTATAAAGTTAATGATTATTTGCACAAAAAAATAAAGTTTATGAGTTTGAACATGAAATATGTTGTCTTTGTAGCATATTCAACTGAATATGGCTTGAAAAGGATTTGCAAATCATTGTATTCCGTTTATATTTACATCTAACACCATTTCCCAACTCATATGGAAACGGGGTTAGTATATTTTTAATGTAATATTTTCAGAATGTGTTTGTTCTATTTTTGGCCAAAGTAAGACAAAGAAAACAATCTGAAGTTGTCTTTATTTTTGAGTTTTAATGCCATAATTTGAATAGTCCGGCCCGCGTGTGCACACACTTTCCTCCATGCGGCCCCCGAGCTCAAATGAGTGTGACACACCTGCTTACAGTATCAATGATAATATCTTCGGACCACGTAGTTGTTAAAAAAACACCAAGCACAGCTGGGAACATCAGAAAGCTTCTTAGGTCACATGTTCAGTGGTATCAAAATCCGTTTCATATCATTACACTGCAAAAAGTCAGTGTTCAAAAACAAGAAAGAAAAAAATACAAAAATGAGGGGTATTTTATTTGAACTAAGCACAATTATCTGCCAATAGAAGAAGAACATTTGGCTTGTCAAGACTTTCCAAAACAAGTAAAATTAGCGAACCCAAAAATAGCTTAAAATAAGTATATTCTCACTAATAACAAGTGCACTTTTCTTGGTAGAAAAAACAAGTATGAGACCATTTTGCTCAATATGTTGAAAAATATTCTCAAATGAAGTAAATGCTAGTGCCATTATCTTGACATAATGATATGCACTCGGCATTACATTTCTTGAAAGCAGCAAACTTATACTAAAAACTAATTTATTGTTCTTAATGGAAAGGTAACAAGGCAAGCGCTTGTTACTCTCGGGGTCTCCTAGCCGCTCAGGCAAATCAGATGCTCTAAAAATGCATTTTTCCATGGATAACATGACATCATCGCGTCAAGTGCGTGCTCTTTCAGTCAATTAGTGCGCATATATACAGCCCGGCCCCCGGACAACATTTTTAGGGACCGAATGTCCCTTTGGGACAGAGGACCCTATTGTATTTTGTGCGTTTTATTATTATTATTATTATTATTATTATTCCGCCACCTCTTTGAGCTGTAATTTAACCCCCTTAACATGCTTCAAAACTCACCATATTTGACACACACATCAGGACTGGCGAAAATTGCGATCTAATAAAAAAAAAACCCCCCAAAACTCAAAATTGCGCTCTAGCGCCCTCTCGGAAAAAACACAGACAAAACTGCTTGTAACTTACAGTAGAACATGAAACAAAAATCTCTATGTAGGTCTGACTTAGACCTAGATTTCAAAAATCAACAGGAAGTTGGCAATTCCCCCTTCAAAACAAAAGTTTAGTTAAAACAGTCACTTTTGCCTCTTTGAGCTGTAATTTGACCCCCTTAACATGCTTCAAAACTCACTAAACTGGACACACACATCAGGACTGGCAAAAATTGCGATCTAACAAAAAAACCCAACCCCAAAACTCACAATTGCGCTCTACCGCCCCCTAGGAAGAAAACACAGACACAACTGCTCCTAGGAAGAAAACACAGACAAAACTGCCTGTAACTTCCAGTAGGAATGTCGTAGAGACATGAAACAAAAACTTCTATGTAGGTCTCACTTAGACCTACATTTCATTCACTGACAACCCCCAGCAAAAATCAACAGGAAGTTTGCAATCCCCCTTCAAAACAAAAGTTGTTATTATTATTATACCGCCGCCTCTTTGAACTGTAATTTGACCCCCTTAACATGCTTCAAAACTCACCATATTTGACACACACATCAGGACTGGCGAAAATTGCGATCTAATAAAAAAAAACAACCCAAAACTCAAAATTGCGCTCTAGCGCCCTTTCGGAAAAAACACAGACAAAACTGCTTGTAACTTACAGTAGAAATGTCGTAGAGACATGAAACAAAAATCTCTATGTAGGTCTGACTTAGACCTAGATTTCAAAAATCAATAGGAAGTTGGCAATTCCCCCTTCAAAACAAAAGTTTAGTTAAAACAGTCACTTTTGCCTCTTTGAGCTGTAATTTGACCCCCTTAACATGCTTCAAAACTCACTAAACTGGACACACACATCAGGACTGGCAAAAATTGCGATCTAATAAAAACACCCAACCCCAAAACTCACAATTGCGCTCTACCGCCCCCTAGGAAGAAAACACAGACACAACTTCTCCTAGGAAGAAAACTCAGACAAAACTGCCTGTAACTTCCAGTAGGAATGTCGTAGAGACATGAAACAAAAACCTCTATGTAGGTCTCACTTAGACCTACATTTCATTCACTGACAACCCCCAGCAAAAATCAACAGGAAGTTTGCAATCCCCCTTCAAAACAAAAGTTGTTATTATTATTATACTGCCGCCTCTTTGAGCTGTAATTTGACCCCTTTAACATGCTTCAAAACTCACCATATTTGACACACACATCAGGACTGGCGAAAATTGCGATCTAATAAAAAAACCCAGCCCCAAAACTCAAAAATGCGCTCTAGCGCCCCCTAGGAAGAAAACACAGACAAAACTGCCTGGAACTTCCAGTACGAATATCGTAGCGACATAAAACAAATATATATATGTAGGTCTCACTTAGACCTAGATTTCATACAATGACATCCTTCAGCTAAAATCAACAAAGTATGCAATTCCCCCTTCAAATTGTGTCAAAATCATGATTTTTTTTAATGCTTGAAATAAGAAATGATTACTTTAAAAAAGCAGTTTTATACTCGTGAGTGTTGATGACACAGCTTTGCAACACTTGCTATTCTAGTTCCAAGCATGTTTTACTCAATATAGCTCATAACATCTCAGCTGTAATATCTTACTGACATCAGTGTTTCCCATAAACTGCCAAGATACCTGTGGCGGTGGGGGCGTGGCTATGGGCGTGGTCACCATGACATCATCGAGTAATTTGCATAATTTACTACAATGATATGATTTTCTCTAAAAAGGCTCAAAAAATGTATACTTACTAATTAATAATAACAGTTTTGTTTTAAACGTCCATCCATCCATCCATTTTACAATATAATTACAACACTTTATGTACATATTTATATACAGATTTGAACAATAAGTTATTCACTGAAATATATTTATTCATTGTGGTTTTTACAAAAAAAATATATCTCATAAAAATATAAAAGCTAACATGTCTCTTAAAGCTCTGCCCCTTTAATTAGTGCATACTAAATAATTTAACTTTAGCCTACTACTACAAGCATATTATTTACCAGCAACATAAAGTGAAACAGAGGCAGAGGTGTCCTGCCACAGTCAGTAACAAATAAACATAAAACAGTAGTGGTGGTAGATAGACACAGAGCTTCATCAAACATCTGATCCACTGAACAAAGAGCTCCAAAAATATTGATCCTATACTTCTCTTTTGTAAAGTAAATGTGAACAGCCGATATGGGCATCTACATCAACTATATGATCATCTACATCTACTATATGATCATCTACATCTACTATATGATCATCTACATCAACTATATGATCATCTACATCTACTATATGATCATCTACATCAACTATATGATCATCTACATCAACTATATGATCATCTACATCTACATCAACTATATGATTTGCCTGAGAAGCTTTTTGTGGCGGCTTTAATTCTTTCGTGGCGGGCCGCCACAAATAAATGAATGTGTGGGAAACACTGGAGATCATTTAGGAGCAAAACACTTAAAACAAGTAAAACACTCTAACATAAAATCTGCTTAGTGAGAAGAATGATCTTATCAGACAGAAAATAAGCAAATATCAGCCTTATTTGACGTATTTCATCTTACTTAGACTTCACTTTTTGCAGTGTAGCAATTGTAATTGTAATTTGATGTGTCATCGTCACACCGGACGATAGCTGATGACCCGATAATCGCACACCCGATTGCTGATGTGTTTGGTGAATTCCTTGCATAAACGAGGTAAAGTAGCGCTCCAAATCCCTGCTAGAAGACGTGCACAATGACATCATCGTAAACCAGTAAAAGAAAGCAACCCCCTGCTGCTGATGTTGTTACTCTGGATGACCATTTTATGGACTTTCATTTTTCATGGAGTCTTCTTGTTTGAAAAGCTAACATTATTGTATGAGTAAGACTCCAGTCACTTCATGGCAGGCGGCCGCCTCGCCCACGTCATTCTTAGACGTGCGTACGTTGTCATCATCTCTCCTTTTGTTGGATGTTCTTGCCCGCTCGCTTCATTAGGCAATAATGGGATAACATGTGGCAAGCAGCCCTCAGCAGCAAAAACAACACCCGGAGGCCCGAATGTCAGTCAATCTCATTTTCACCGAGGGCCACATGGCAGTTATGTTTGGCCCCACAGTGAATACTATTGTTACACATTTTTTCATGCATTTTATTAGTAGATTTTTTTTTTTTAATAAAAAGGAAAAAAAATACGGTACATTGCAAAAATGTCACCTAAAAATGTAGTGTATATTACTGTTAATGGAAAAACAGTACTGCTGTTTTTATGGTAAAAAAAAAAGAAAAAAAGAAGCAGCTCAGTTGCCAGAATTTTACTGTAAAATTAACTTTTTTTTTTTTTACTATAAATTAAAAAAAAGACAATTTTACAGTAAAATTTTGGCACCTGAGCTGCCAGTTTTTTTGTTTGTTTTTACCGCAAATCAACAACTGTAGATTTTTCAGTGTATTACTGTAAATGCCAAAACGGCACCACAGGGGGTAGTAAATTTTTTTTTAATTTTTTAATTTGGGTCGTAAATGGGTCGTACTTGTATAGCGCTTTTCTACCTTTTTAAGGAACTCAAAGCGCTTTGACACTATTTTCCACATTCACCCATTCACACACACACACATTCACACACTGATGGCGGGAGCTGCCATGCACGGCGCTAACCGGGCCCATCAGGAGCAAGGGTGAAGTGTCTTGCTCAAGGACACAACGGACGTGACTAGGGTGGTAGAAGGTGGGGATTGAACCAGCAACCCTCAGATTGCTGACACGGCCACTCTCCCAACTTCGCCACGCCGTCCCTTTTTTTATTTTTTATTTTTTATTTCTTTATGACCAATGTAAAAAATATGGTACGTTGCAATAATTTCACCTAAAAATGTAGTGCATATTACTGTTAATGGAAAAACAGTACTGCTGTTTTTATGGTAAAAAAAAAAAAAGCAGCTCAGTTGCCAGAATTTTACTGTAAAACTTCCTTCTTTTTTTTCTACTATAAATAATTTAAAAAAGCAATTTTACAGTAAAATGTTGGCACTTGAGCTGCCAGTTTTTTTATGTTTGTTTTTACCGCAAATCAACAAGTGTAGATTTTTCAGTGTATTACTGTAAATTACAAAACGGCACCACAGTTTATTACTAGAGATGCTTAAAAATGTAATATCGGTATCGGTTTCAACCTCCAGATTTTCCCGGGAGACTCCCGAATTTCAGTGCCTCTCCTGAAAATCTCCCCCGATTTCCACCCGGACAACATTATTGGGGGCGTGCCTTAAAGGCCCCGCCTTTAGCGTCCTCTACAACCTGTCGTCACGACCGCTTTTCCTCCATACAAACAGCGTGCCGGCCCAGTCACATGATATATGCGGCTTTTACACACACATAAGTGAATGCAATGCGTACTTGATCAACAGCCATACAGGTCACACTGAGGGTAGCCGTATAAACAACTTTAACACTGTTACAAATATGTGTGAACCCACACCAAACAAGAATGACAAACACATTTCGGGAGAACATCCGCACCGTAACACAACATAAACACAACACAACAAATACCCAGAACCCCCTGCAGCGCTAACTCTTCAGGGACGCTACAATATACACCCCCCGCTATCCCCCTAAGCCCCGCCCACCGCAACGTCTTCATGCTCTCTCAGGGAGAGCATGTCCCAAATTCCAAGCTGCTGTTTTGAGGCATGTTAAAAAAAATAATGCACTTTGTGACTTCAATAATAAATATGGCAGTGCCATGTTGGCACTTTTTTTTTCCATAACTTGAGTTGATTTATTTTGTAAAACCTTGTTACATTATTTAATGCATCCAGCAGGGCATCACAACCAAATTAGGCATAATAATGTGTTCATTCCACCACTGTATATATCGGTATCGCTTGATATCGGAATCGGTAATTAAGAGTTGGACAATATCGGAATATGGGATATCAGCAAAAAAGCCATTATCGGACATCTCTAATTATTACACAATTTTAATGCATTTTATTAGTAGATTTTAGCTCCAGCACCCCCCCGCGAGCCCAAAAGGGACAAGCGGTAGAAAATGGATGGATGGATGGGAAAAAAAATACGGTACATTGCAATAATTTCACCTAAAAATGTAGTGCATATTACTGTAAATGGAAAAACAGTACTGCTGTTTTTATGGTTTAAAAAAAAAGAAGCAGCTCAGTTGCCACAATTTTACTGTAAAATTAACTTCTTTTTTTTTTACTATAAATTAAAAAAAAAGCAATTTTACAGTAAAATTTTGGCACCTGAGCTGCCAGTTTTTTTGTTTGTTTTTACCGCAAATCAACAACTGTAGATTTTTCAGTGTATTACTGTAAATGCCAAAACGGCACCACAGGGGGTAGTAAAAAAAAAAAAATTTTTTTTTTATTTTTTTATTTTTTATTTTTTATTTCTTTATGACCAAAAAAAAAAATTTTTTTTTTTTTTTTTTTGGTCATAAAGAAATACAATCATGTGTGCTTACGGACTGTATCCTTGCAGACTGTATTGATCCATATTGATATATAATGTATATATTGTGTTTTTTATCTTGATTTAATAAAAAAAATAAAAAAAAAAAATAAAAAAAATTTTTTACATTTCTTGTGCGGCCGCGGCCCGGTACCAATCGGTCTACAGACCGGTACCGGGCCGCGGCCCGGTGGTTGGGGACCACTGCATTAAACAATGTAACAAGGTTTTCCAAAATAAATCAACTCAAGTTATGTAAAAAAGTGCCAACATGGCACTGCCATATTTATTATTGAAGTCACAAAGTGTATTATTTTTTTTAACATGCCTCAAAACAGCAGCTTGGAATTTGGGACATGCTCTCCCTGAGAGAGCATGAGGAGGTTGAGGTGGGCGGGGTTGGGGGGGACAGGGTTTTTTTTTGGGGGGGGGGGGTAGCGGGGGGTGTATATTGTAGCGTCCCGGAAGAGTTAGTGCTGCAAGGGGTTCTGGGTATTTGCTCTGGTGTGTTTATGTTGTGTTACGGTGCGGATGTTCTCACGAAATGTGTTTGTCATTCTTGTTTGGTGTGGGTTCACACATATTTGCAACAGTGTTAAAGTTGTTTATACGGACACCCTCAGTGTGACCTGTATGGCTGTTGACCAAGTATGCCTTTCATTCACTTGTGTGTGTGAAAAGCCGTAGATATCATGTGACTGGGCCGGCACGCAAAGGCAGTGCCTTCAAGGTTTATTGGCGCTCTGTACTTCTCCCTAAGGCCGTGTACACAGCGGCCTTTTAAAAAGTCAAACATTTTACTTTTTGAAACCGATACCGATAAATTGCGATATTACATTTTAAAGCATTTATCGGCCGATAATATCGGCAGTCTGATATTATCGGACATCTCTAGAAGAAAGAATAGTACTTTATTGATATTATATCCAGGCTTTCAAGGGCCAAATCAAATGATGTGGCCCCCGGCCTTGAGTTTGACACCCGTGCCTTACAGGAAGAAAGAGAGTGGGCGAGCGAGACCCGACTCTTCAGCTTTGGCACCTTCACGCCATCTGGTTTGTCCGCCTCTATAAGGCTCTGCCAACTGTATGAGTGTTGATTGCAACATTTATTAGCGTTGGCCTCACGCCGCAGCAAAGAAAGAAGCAAGACTGTGTAGTCATCGCAACGTCCAATCAACTGGGCTTTTTCATCACATTGTGCAACTGCCGCCCGGGCAGGAACCAAAAAGGCCGTGACTTGTTCCACTGCCACTTGTTCCAGAATTGAGATGTGCGTTATCTTGTTGGCGTGTTCATTTCTGAGCATTCCTGTCCCTGACAGTAAACACTGCTGGAATGTCAGGAAACTACATCAGCTCCAAAGTTGTGGGAGACCTGGTGCATTACAAAAACGCCAGCTTTATATGACAGGACCACTGTGCTGTTTTTAATTACCTCCTGCAAAAACATTACATCACGTCTACTCAGCTAAATAGTTCTGGGAAACCCGCCGCAAAAACATTAGCTAAAGATTCTCCATATGAACTTTTGTAAAAATGCTAGTCAAGGATTTTAAACATCAACTTCTACTCATAAATCCTCTACTCGACAGGATTGTGCTGCTGTTTTTAGGATCAGTCAATCAATCAATCAATCAATCAATCAATCAACGTTTATTTCTATAGCCCTTAATCACAGGTGTCTCAAAGGGCTGCACAAACCACAATGGCGTCGTTCATGAGTCCAGTCTGTCAGAATAATTGTATCTAAGTTATCACAGATTTCAGCTGTTTTTATGCATTTACTAAAAGGTCAAATATCCTCTATATGAGTGGTCCCCAACCTTTTTGTACTTGCGGAGCGGTCAATGCTTGAAAATGACCGGGGGGGTAGTAGTAAAAAAAAAAAAAAAAAAAAATTATTTTTTTGTCATAAAGAAATACAATCATTGTGCTTACAGACTGTATCCCTGCAGACTGTATTGATTTGTATTGATATATAATGTATATATTGTGTTTTTTATGTTGATTTATTTAAAAAAAAAAAAAAAAATTTTTTTTTTTTTTTTTTTTTTAAATTTCTTGTGCGGCAGCGGCCCGGTACCAATCGGTCCACGGACCTGTACCGGGCCGCGGCCCGGTGGTTGGGGACCACAGCTCTATATGACAAGAGCACTTTGCTGCTTTTGACAAGCTACTGCAAAAAATGCTTGCCAAAGATCCTCTATACCAGTGGTCCCCAACCACCGGGCCGCGGCCCGGTACCGGTCCGCGGACTGATTGGTACCGGGCCGTGCAAGAAATAAAAAAAAAAAAATAAAATAAAAAAAAATAATAATAATAATTTTTTTTTTTAATTTTTAAATTAAATCAACATAAAAACACTATATATACATATTGTGTATGTGTATGTCAATATAGATCAATACAGTCTGCAGGTATACAGTCCGTAAGCACACATGATTGTATTTCTTTATGAAAAAAAAAAAAAATAAAAAAATAAAAAAAATCCCCCCCCCCGGTCCGTGGGACAAATTTTCAAGCGTTGACCGGTCCCCAGCTACAAAAAGGTTGGGGACCACTGCTCTATACGACAGGAGCACTAGGCTGTTTTTGAGGATCTCCTGCAAAAAGATTTCTCTGCTGTTTTATAGTGTTCTCGCAAAAATGCTAGTCAAAGATCCTCTATGAAACAGTAGCACGGCGCTGTTTTGTAGGACCTACTGCAAAAAACGCAAGTCAAAGATCTTCTATATGACATGAGTCTTTGCTGCTTTTGACAAGCTGCTGCAAAAATGCCTGCCAAAGATCCTCTATACCACAGGAGCTCTATGCTGTTTTTGAGGATCCCCTGCAAAAATATATTTATCAAGCTAAATCTTTTTGCGGGAGATGCTCAAAAACAGCCTAGTGCTCCTGTCATATAAAGCAGTGGTCCCCAACCACCCAGTACCGGTCCGTGGATCGATTGGTACCGGTCCGTGGGACAAATTGTCAAGTGTGACCGGTCTGCAGTTCCAAAAAGGTTGGGGACCACTGCTCTATGTGACAAGAGCACTTTTCTGCTTTTGACAAGCGACTGCAAAAATGCTTGCCAGAGATTCTTTATACGACAGGAGCACTAGGCTGTTTTTGAGGATCTCCTGCAAAAAGATTTCTCTGCTGTTTTAAAGCGTTCCTGCAAAACTGCGAGTCAAAGATCCTCTATGCAGGGTTTCCCACACATTCATTTATTTGTGGCGGCCTGCCACGAAAGAATTACGTCCGCCACAAATTAAAAAAAATAAAATCATTTTATTTTTTTTTATTTTTGTGTTCTGTCCAGCTTCTCAGGCAAATCATATAGTTGATGTAGATGTAGATGTAGATGATCATATAGTTGATGTAGATGTAGATGTAGATGATCATATAGTTGATGTAGATGTAGATGTAGATGATCATATAGTAGATGTAGATGATCATATAGTTGATGTAGATGCCCATATAGGCTGTTCACATTTACTTTACAAAAGAGAAGTGTAGGATACTTCTCTTGTTGCCTTATTTGTATTTGACCACTACTGTTTTCTGTTTATTTGTTACTGACTGTGGCAGGACACCTCTGCCTCTGTTTCACTTTATGTTGCTGGTAAATAATATGCTTGTAGTAGTAGGCTAAAGTTAAATGATTTAGTATGCACTAATTAAAGGGGCAGAGCTTTAAGAGACATTTTAGCTTTTATATTTTATAAGATATATTTTTTGTAAGAACCACAATGAATAAATATATTTCAGTGAATAACTTATTGTTAAAATCTGTATATAAATATGTACATAAAGTGTTGTAATTATATTGTAAAATGGATGGATGGATGGACGTTTAAAACAAAACTGTTATTATTAATTAGTAAGTATACATTTTTGAGCCTTTTTAGAGAAGATCATATCATTGTAGTAAATTATGCAAATTACTCGATGATGTCATGGTGACCACGCCCCCGCCGCCACAGGTATCTTGGCAGTTGATGGGAAACACTGTGTATGTGCACAGTTTTGAAGGCCCGAGTGCAGATTGCAGCATCTTCAGCCAAGTATTTACAGGCGTGGTGTCTTACTTTTGTCTCGGAGACAGTGTGGACTCTGCGGACGAGGGCACGCTCAGACACGCCACATTAGCTCCACGCAGCACGCCGAGGTGTGGATTGGTGTCACTCGCTATTGAACTGAAGTGTACGTGCAGAAGTTCACGTGGAGGGTGACTCAATTAGCGAGCTGGGAGGACGGCGGGCGCCTCACATTAGTGTCCCGCACTGGACTTCTCCTGCGGCGGTTCCTTAAATGGCAGAAAGTGTCCTCGGTCTGGCTATAAAAGGACTTCTCCGTGCTTGCTGATTTATGACAGGGACCGGCTAAACAGGGATTTCTTGGCGCCTCCTGTTGGTGCTAATAGAGAAGAGTGAAGGGATGACTTGAGTGGCCAGAGCACATGTTTGATGCCCGCAGGCCAGTCTGTCATCAGGCTGTCGGGGGGAGGACAAAAAGCTGAATAGAAATCAAACGTGAGTCCTGCAGTTAGTTTAGTTAGTGCGTGACACCTCTTCAGCCCGCCAAGCTTTCAACAGCTTTTTACACTCGCAGCTAAGACGTTCTTGACATTATCAACCAACCATTGAGCTAAGGACACTTCAAGCAAAGCAGTCACTTCACTTTTATTCCCGACCCCGTTCAAAGAAACACTACCATTGTTGGCGCTAAGTGGGTTACAAGAAAGAAAGAAAGAAAGAAAGAAACGCTACCATTGTTGGCGCTAAGTGGGTTACAAGAAAGAAAGAAAGAAAGAAACGCTACCATTGTTGGCGCTAAGTGGGTTACAAGTCCGAGGCCACCCCAAATTTCACATTACAATCCATTTATTGGGGGGGTGGGTATTTAAAAAAAAAAATAATTTTTTTTTTTACATAAATAAATACAATCATGTGTGCTTACAGACTGTATCCCTGCAGACTGTATTGATCTATATTGATATATAATGTATATATTGTGTTTTTTATGTTGATTTCATTAAAAAAAAAATAAAATAAAAAAATATATATATATATACAGGTATATATATTTTTAAATTTCTTGTGCAGCCCGGTACCAATCGGTCCCGGCCGCGGCCCGGTGGTTGGGGACAAGCGACTACAAAAAATGCTTGCCAAAGATCCTCTATACCAGTGGTCCCCAACCACCGGGCCGCGGCCCGATACCGGTCCACGGACCGATTGGTACCGGGCCGCGCAACAAATAAAAAAAATAAAAAAATAAATAAAAATAAAAATACAATTATTATTATTATTTTTTTTTTTTAATTAAATCAACATAAAAACACTATATATACATATTGTGTATGTGTATGTCAATATAGATCAATACAGTCTGCAGGTATACAGTTCGTAAGCACACATGATTGTATTTCTTTATTAAAAAAAAAAATAAATAAATAAATAAATTTAAAAAAAATCCCCCCCCCCCACCCCCCGGTCCGTGGGACAAATTTTCAAGCGTTGACCGGTCCCCAGCTACAAAAAGGTTGGGGACCACTGAGCACTAGGCTGTTTTTGAGGATCTCCTGCAAAAAGATTTCTCTGCTGTTTTATAGTGTTCTCGCAAAAATGCTAGTCAAAGATCCTCAATGAAACAGTAGCACGGCGCTGTTTTGTAGGACCTACTGCAAAAAACGCAAGTCAAAGATCTTCTATATGACATGAGTCTTTGCTGCTTTTGACAAGCTACTGCGTCAAAAAGCGACATCAGTGTGTAAAGGATATCACCACATGGGCTCAGGAACACTTGAGAAAACCACTGTCAGTAACTACAGTTTGTCGCCACATCTGTAAGTGCAAGTTAAAACTCTCCTGTGCAAAGTCAAAGCCATTTATCAACAACACCCAGAAGCGCCACCGGCTTCGCTGGGCCCCGAGCTCATCTAAGAAAACAGTGTAGTTCCCCTTTAAAATGATTTTGAGGTATCTGTAGGCATGTGCTAACGAACCAGTGAAGTTGTCACGTTGTGTAAATCGTAAAGAAAAAACAGAATACAATGATTTGCTAACCTTTTTCAACTTATGTTGTACAGAACACTTTTCCACTTTGCATCGGTCCATCTTAGATGAGCTCGGGCCTAGCGGAGCCGGCAGCGTTTCTGGGTGTTGTTGATAAATGGCTTTCGCCATCTTCGCCAGCTTTAACTTGGACTTACAGATGTAGCGACAAACTGTAGTTACTGACAGTGGTTTTTTGAAGTCTTCCTGAGCCCATGTGGTGATACCCTTTACGCACTGATGTCGCTTTTTGACGCAGTACCGCCTGAGGGTCACAGGCATTCAATGTTGGTTTTCCGCCTTGCCGCTTACCTGCAGTGATTTCTCCACATTCTCTGAACCCTTTGATGATATTACGGAGCGTAGATGGTGAAATCCCTAAATTCCTTGCAATAGCTGCTTGAGAAAGGTTGTTCTTAAACTGTTCAACAATTTGCTCAGGAATTTGTTGACAAAGTGGTGACCCTCGCCCCATCCTTGTTTGTGAATGACTGAGCATTTCATGGAAGCTGCTTTTAGACCCAATCATGGCACCCACCTGTTCCCAATTAGCCTGTTCACCTGTGGGATGTTCCAAATAAGTCTTTGATGAGCATTCCTCAACTTTATCAGTATTTATTGCCACTTGTGCAAATTCCAAATGAGCTAATATTGGCAAAAAAATAACAAAGTTTCTCAGTTCGTACGTTAAGTATCTTGTCTTTGCAGTCTATTCAATTGAATATAAGTTGAAAAGGATTCGCAAATCATTGTATTCTGTTTTTATTTACCATTTACACAACGTGCCAACTTCACTGGTGTTGTTTTTGTAGAAATCCGGTAGTGAACTGAACCGTAGGGCTGTAGTGATGGCATTCAAGGGGCCACAAGTTGATTAGCTTTGCACTATGGCATCAAAAGAAGGCCCCGGAACCAGTTTGTACGTTAAATATCTTGTCTTTGCAGTCTATTCAATTGAATATAAGTTGAAAAGGATTCGCAAAACATTGTATTCTGTTTTTATTTACCATTTACACAACGTGCCAACTTCACTGGTGTTGTTTTTGTAGAAATCCGGTTGTGAACTGAACCGTAAGGCCGTTATGATGGCATTCAAGGGGCCACAAGTTGATTAGCCTTGCACTATGGCATCAAAGGAAGGCCCCGGAATCATAAAGCCCCAGCCATCTGTTTGTCATCCTCTGCAATCTAAGAAACAACCGGCTAACAAACACAAAATTCAGCCTTACTGGAGGTCCGCGCTCCACAAAGTGACATTTTATTTATATATGATCATGAAAGTATCACTGAAACAACATAACTAATGGTGGCCTGAAAACTATTGCACAGTATTGCAAACATCCCGAGCTCCAGGTGATTTGCTGCTTGTGAACACGCTGTCAAACAGTGCCGTATTTCACCCTAACCATCTTTCAGCCTTTCATGTAGCGTGTAGCATAACTGCACATCCTTTCTTGCTAGCGTGCATTCATGTGGATGGCGGAAAGGGAGCTGGAATTTCTTTTCTGCAGACTAAGTCAAATCTGGGAGTAATGGAGAGGAGGCGGGGCGCTCACTTGAGTCGACGGCACAGGAGAAGGAGGAGGAGGAGGAGGTGTGCCGCTTAGCAGCTGTCACCACATTTCTGTGAAGAATGGCTCATGTATTGTATTTCACTGGCTGACTTGCTGTGGCCCACAAAGTGCTGCTTGCTAAATGTGTGTTTCTGTCAAAGCCACAAGACTACACATGGACAATTGCTATGACGCTTAATAAGCTACATTATAAATGGTGATGATAAATCACTGTTACAAAAGCCAACAGAATATGCTTAAACAGAAGATCTGACGTTGACGAGTGGAGAACCCAATCATCAATTCATGTTAATAATAATTGTGGCAGCATCTATAACTTTTAGTCAAAATGCTCCTTCATGTAAGTGGATTTGACTTTTTAAAATGTTTATTATTGTAGCAATATAGTTGTTAAGGTTAAGGATTTTGGGGATTTCCGATCGTTTGTGAGGGCACCAATGTGCAGCGCATACAGGACAGTTGAGTTTGTGG